>NW_027311891.1:1500000-1724999 GCF_040954645.1 Diabrotica undecimpunctata
AATTCACAAAACCAAAGTATCATATAAATTCCAACCAAAAGTGTGTTTGGTTTTAATCAACATATTACACTAGTTTCTGATATTTCTAAAGAAAATGTATTGCTTGTCTCCTTACTACATCATGATAATGCAATTGATTATAGTAGGGACAATCTAAATTAACCAGAAATTATCGCCCTATACAATTCAATAAAAATAGGAGTCGACATGGTAGACCAGCTCAGTGCTAACTACAACTGTTCAAGAAACACAAAGCATTGACCAATGGTTATATTTTATTTTATATTGAATATATCTTGCATTAATTCAATGGTTTTCTTCAATGCAAACGATAAGAATGAGAAAAACGTGACAAGACGTGATTTTCTAAGAAACCTTGCAAATGAGCTTATTCCTATTTAAAAAGTCGATTTACTACTACAAATCTGCCAATCAGCCCCAAATGCCGAATTCGCGAAATTTGCGGCATTACAGATGTAACTCCTGCAATTCAAGAATGAGATCAAACAAAGGGTTGTTGTGCATTTTGTACTACCAAAAAGAACAGGTGTACTCGCTTTTCATGCATAAAATGCAAAAAATTCATGTGCCTTGAACATATTCATGGAATATGTCAGCTTTTCCTGAGTGACGCTACAATGTAAAATGTCTCACTAAATCAAGTGAAATGCTTATATTATATGTTTGTTAAAAACCTGAGTTATGTTTTTTTTCCTCTTTATTCTTTTTATCTTTATTTCTCTTAACTAAAAATTATAAACTGTTTTTCCATTCAAAGATTTAAAGAACTTTTTATTTTATTTAATTTTATATTAAAAATAACAATATATTGTTATACTAGTGTTTTTCATTTTGTATCTGTTATTTTTTAATAAAATATTATCAAAAATATTGTTTAGTCATTCCTGTATACAATATAAAATATTTGTATGAATTTTATAGAAAGAAAAGAAAAGAAAAGAGATGACTTCCACCTTCTTGACAGCCGCACAAAATATGGGCCTTAAAATAAACGAGGAAAAAACCAAAATGTTAGCATCTATTCCAAATATCAGAGATAGAGCTAGAAACGCCGAAGAAAACTTCAGTATAGACCAATATAATTTTGAGGTAGTAAATAAGTTTACATATTTGGGTTCTCTCATAACAAACGATAATGACACATCTGAAGAAGTAAAACGGAGGGTACTGCTAGCAAACAAATGTTATTTTGGACTAAGCAAGCAGCTAAAAAACAGAATTTTAAGCCAGAAAACCAAACTAATAATATATAGAACGCTCATCCTACCAGTGCTGACATATGGGTCAGAAACATGGACCATCTCCAAAACAGACGCAAATCTTCTGCTCGCCTTCGAAAGGAAGATACTAAGAAGAATAATGGGCGCATTCTGTGAGAATGGTATTTGGAGAAGGCAATATAATTTCGAATTGTACGAGAAGTATAAAAAAATAGTAAATGGTAGAGATGTAATATCCTTCATAAAAATAGGTAGGCTTAGACGGGCTGTACATGTGTCAAGAGCAAATGAAAATTACCCACCCAGACGAACTCTATTATCGGTCCCAGTGGGAAATAGGAGTAGAGGCAGACCACGACTGAGATGGAGGGACGGTGTGGACGAGGACGCAAGGAAAATCGGCGCGGCAAATTGGCAACGGTTGGCGATGAACAGAAACGACTGGCGAAATAGACTGGGGAAGGTCAAGGCTCAACTAGAGCTGTAGCACCACTAATGATGATGATGATGAATTTTATAGCAATAACTATTTTTTTTAATTATAGGCCTCAGACACCGTAGCGCTCTTTTCTAGGATTAATAATACACACATAGTACGAGAAACCTATAATAAATTTATTTTAAATAATATTTTAACAAATATCAATGGTATGAAAATTAAAATCTAATTTTTATAATATTGAAATGTCTATAAGACAACACATATCAATCAAACAATTGGAAAAACTGCCATTACTCCTGTTGAGCATCTTAATGACAAGCTCAACAAATAACTGTATTGTGTTCCAAACATAATGTATCACTGGTTTGTATTTTCACCAGTACTTCCACCTAGGTCATGCACTAGAAACCAGGAGTACAGTTTTCTTCTTTCCTGGGGTATATGATAGCGTTGTTAAACGTTTACTGTTTCGAAACATCGAGTCAGTACATGTCATATTTGATAATGATAAGTATTCATTTAAAAATTTTAATGAAAATCTATACTACCGAGAAAAAACTAATTAAATAAAACCAGACGAAACATATCTAACCTACACGTAAAACAATAAATTTGTGCTTAGCAAACTCAAATCCCTAATCGTTCAACAATCCTCATAACTCCAATACTTTAACAATCACATTGGTGTCACGTGCCTTACAGAAAATGAATCTGCAAGAAATATTATATCTTTTCATTGCGACCGAAAATTAATAAATTGTTATGATATGAAACATATGAAGTTACAGCATCTGGTAAAATGTGTCAATTGTTTCAATTTTTCGAATCATTGTGATCAGTGAGAGAGAGAGAGAGAGAGAGAGAGAAAGACAAACATAAAACCATTAGCTGGTCTTACTGTAGATTCGCTAAACTATATTGGTAATTTAGTTTTGTTTTTTCTAATCGTTCCTATTATAGTCAACATTTTAGGTCTCTAGATTTTTCTTTTAACTACATAGATTATGGCAAACCAATAGCCATCCTTAAATTACAACTAGATGTTCGGATATTATCAGTAAGTTATAAGACAACATCTTTGGCACTAGTTGAAATCTTAACTGGTACTTCTGGCTGCTGTCCAACATGCACTTCCATTTGGCTTGTACAATATAAAGATGCATCAGATAAAGCATATATTTCTATTTCGTATTTATTTGGTTTTGATGGTATCTTTTGACGAAAGCCACACCTACCTCCAAATTCTGGTAGCATTTCGTCAATAGTTACATAGAATGACTGTTACCATTTTGACAGTAACAAAATTGCCGAAAAGAGAAACACCTTTGGAGAAATGTAAATCGCTGTAAAGACATACTAATACTCAATAATTCTATACCTTTCTCATCCGTTTTTTACATATCTTCAAAGTTCAGACGTTTTGCGTGATAAATTTTGGCTAAGTACACTAGCTCCTGTAGAGCACAAATCTCAATCGTATTTGAAGGTGTTACTACAAGTCAATAAAAATTGTGGTGAATAGACTCGATGATTATCATCATAGTCATTAGTGTCTTACCAGATGTGTTGTAGTTTATCATTGAGATTTAGCTGCTCAGTTATTTTGAATAATGATATTTTTTGAACTGGTCTCAAACATCTATTAGATCTACTCAGTATCCTGTTTGTTAAGAAGCGTTTTTGTAATGTTTGCCCTAGAGCAGCATTAAAAACAATAAATTAACAACTTAATTTAATTTTAGAGACTTAATGTTAATTCTTTCTTAATAACAAAGAATAATAAGCTAACATTTAGAATTACCTAAATTATACGACTAATTGCCATGGGACTGAGAAGTATTATATTTTAATACAATATCACCTTATACTTCGCTTTAATATTCGCAAGGGAAAATAACTCGTAATTGGAATATTAAGGAACCTTGAAGTATGCCGATCACGTATAAAATATTTGTAAGTATTCCCAGAAAACTCATTTTATATTATCGGCTTATAAAAACGAAGAGGTCACAATCTTTTACCGGCGATACTGATGGCATGATATTTAAACAGAACTGGCAAGATTTGTGTTTTCCATTAGCCCACATAAATATTCATGGTCATGATTTTCGGAAGTTTGGTTAATCGATTTTTTTTTATATTAACCCTCCTGAAGATAAGTTATTTATACATTATATAAATGTATATATATATATATATATATATATATATATATATATATATATATATATACATATATATAATATAAAATTAGTATTTCTGTTTATAAAATTTTTTGTCAGTGACAAGAACAACATCACTGCGCCCACAAAACATGAAAGTGAGAAGAAGCATGGATTTGATTTAAAAAACATCAAAATTTTAAAAACAGAACAAAACAAAAAGAAGAGGGGGATATACGAATCAATAGGAATAAAAAGAAATACCAACGCAATAAATGACAAAAAAGATACACAAAACCTAAATAAAATATATTTCAATCTGATTTAAATAATAATGAATATAACACCATAAAAAGCTCTTAAAGTCATAACATATCTCCTCTTTACCTTTTTCGAAAACATCAATGATACACTCATATAAAAATAATTATATACTAATGACAGTAAACCATGAGATATCAGATATCAACTTTTATTTGTCAGTTCATTAATGTCTGTGTCCCGTTTTACGTTTTCGTAAGTCATAAATATATATATATATATATATATATATATATATATATATATATATATATATATATATATATATATATATATATATATATATAAGAAATACTGGATATTAGTAACTGTCGATATAAACAAACAACACAGTTTATTAGGGCTGCAGTCACAAAGTTTGGCCAGGACGTTACAGAAACACTCTTTTGACTTTTGGTCTGGCTTTCGAAATTGTTTTATTCCTTTTTCAAGACACTGTACTTAGGAGAATGTGTAAATATTTACAATATACCACAAATTGTTAGTGCAACTTACTAGTCGTTGAGATTATTTATATAAAGCTATGACACTCAACATTAATATATTAATATATTAATATAAACACACATATAAAATAAAACATATAAAATGATGAACAAAATACATTTTAAAATTTAGTTAATGATAGTAAAACTTCATTTGTGACATCTTTTAATGGTGTGTTTTAACTTATCCATAGAGAGCAGAAAGAAAAAACTAAAATAGTATGATTAGAATGTAGTTAGATGTTCTTCATGTTTTATTAGTGGAAGTAGTATATTAAACATGTCTTGATGGTATGCAACATATTTTGCATGCAGGTGTATTATCGTGTGTATATGTAAAAGTAAATATTTATTTTATTTTTGATGTTTTGTCAGTAAATAACAATGAATGTTGCTCAGAATTTTGGCAACAGAAATAAAACATTCAAAACGTTTTTTCTTGGAAATGTGTTTCATAAAATCCAATACGTCTTGTATAAATAAAAAATCTGACATAGATAAACCGAGCAACATTTAATGTTATTTACTGACAAAACGTCAAAAATAAAATAAAGATTTACTTTTACCTATACACACCATAATATACCTGCATGCAAAACATGTTGCATACCATCAAGACAGGTTTAATATACTACTTCCATTAATAAAACATGAAGAACATCTCTACATTCTAATCATACTATTTTAGTTTTTTCTTTCTGCTCTCTATGGATAAGTTAAAACACACCATTAAAAGATGTCACAAATGAGGTTTTACTATCATTAACTAAATTTTAAAATGTATCTTGTTCATTATTTTATATGTTATATTTTATATGTGTGTTATTAATATTGAGTGTCATAGCTTTATATAAATAATCTCAACGACTACTAAGTTTCACTGACAATTTGTGATATATTGTAAATATTTACACATTCTTCGAATTACGGTGTCTTGAAAAAGGAATAAAATGAAAAAGGAATAAAACAATTCCGAAAGCTGGACCAAAAGTCAAAAGAGGCCATCCCGGCCAAATATGTATATATATATATATATATATATATATATATATATATATGTATATTAAACTAAAAAAAATAAATTAAATTACCTATATGCAGGTTGCAAAATACAACCAAATTTTTTTTACTATTGTTCCAAAACTGATAAAAAATTTTTTATGAAAATTTATATGTGTGTAAGCACCAAAGTACTAAAAACATCTTTTTTCGATTTTTCTGAATTTTAGTGGGGTCTCTCAACCTTTCCTGTTCCCCAACTATTTTGTAGTATAATATTCGATTAAAAACTATACGTCGATGGAATTAGAGTTTTTTGTCTGTTTTGTAAAATCATTAATTTAGAAGATGGATCCCCTTTTTAAACTGCCAAGTTAAAATAATACAATTAGGTATGTAGATGCCAAGTTTATTATTCGAGTAGGCAAATTGTTGCTGAGTTCTCTAGCTTGATAATGATTTGACTGTTATTGTGAACGAAAGTTTTGTTTGAATTAATTAAATTGAAAATGAATATATTCATTTTTTTTTAATGGCAGAATAACAATTCAGATTTAAATTTTAATTTAACAATAAACAGAATTTAAGAAGCTTCTAATGCGTTCTGGTAGACATTTGATACGTGAATGGTTCGGGTGTAGTTCGATTGAACTTTTTAGGCGCGCTGCTAACAAAGTCGCAGTGGCCATGATGATTTCCAATCTCCGCTAGGAGTGGCACGAGAAGAAGAAGACATTTGATTTTTCAAAATATGTAGTATTCATTGTTGAAACGATATAGAGCCTATTTACAGAAGGAGGGAGGTGAGTTTGAACACTTTTAAAATAAATTAATATATTTTCTGTTCCTAACTGAAAACAAAACTCCGGGTCTATAAAACAATAATCAGGCCCATAGTAAGTTATGGTTGTGAAACATGGTTGGTTACACAGAAATCTGCCAATGCATTAGATGTGTTTGAAAGAAAAATATTACGTAGGATACTGGGCCCAATAAGTGAAAACAATAACTGGCAAATAGAGAAATATTCGAGCAATATAGCGAACCAAATCTAGCACAATACACTAAACTGCAGAGATTACGGTGGGCAGAGCACGTGGTCCGCATGCAGAAGAATAGAATCCCCAGAAAATTACTAAATGCAAGAATGCAGAGAAAAAGACCTGTTGGAAGACCTAAAAAGAGATGGGAAGACGAAGTCGATGAGGATGCCAGGAACTGCCTGTCGAACGCGTTCATCGAAAAGAACAGCGGTAAATCGAAATGATTGGAGAAGCCTGTTGAAGGAGGCCAAGGCCAGATTTGGGCTGTAGTGCCATTGGATGGATGGAATTGAAAGTTAATAATAAAGCTAATATTTGTAAAAATGTAATATTGGATCAAAAACTGGATGTATCTTCTAAATTAATGATTTTAATTAATAAACAATAGAAGTGTTTAATTTTTTTCATGTTAAAAATATACACGATGGTTAAAATGTTTAATTGTTGATATAGTAAAACTAATTTAAATTAGTCAGAATGCTACACCAGTCTAGTTGTGGCCTCTGTACGAGAAGGCAGTTTTTTCGTTCGAAGCTCATTAACGTTATCTCTATATAAAGTAAAACGTTTTTCGTGAAACAATTTGTGACTAAGAAAAATATAAAATTTTAGTGTGTTGAAATTTATTTTACCCCCATTGGGGGTCACCGTTTGGATACGATAAGTGTCAATACGTGTAAGATAGATGCGAAGTGTTAAAGTGTTAAATTATTAAAAACTTAATATGGACCATGCGGGAAGACCTCTAGATAAACCTCCAGATATTACCCCGATGGAGGAAGACGTTAATATAGAAAAAATTAAATCCAATATAATCCACACACGGGACGATAACTCTAAACACAACGAAGAAACTGTAACTAATAAAATTTCTGATAATTCTACAGAAAATTTAAGAGAACATTTTCTATATCAGAGCAGTGATACAGGTCCTTTGCATGTATATATAGAAAATAGTACTTCTGATTTTAAAGGTAAGATAAATGCTATTAAAATCGGTGATACTATACTTTCAATTTTTTTGAATTTAGATAGCAAAATTACTAGCATTGATTCAATCGGTAAGAATAGAATCAGAATTATATTCAAAGACTATCAATCAGCCAATTTTTTAATCAATCAAAAAACTTGCTGATTATTTACAAACACCAATTTTGATGTGTACGTTCCGAAGTTTACTGAATTTTCTGAGGAATACATCAAAAATAAAATCAAACAATACGATATGCACTGTAAGTTTGAAGTAGTTTCGGTTAGAAGAATAAATAGAAAGGTATAAAAACTTATCGAAGATACAACAGTAATAGACAAGGTTCCAACCAAATCATGTATTGTAAATTTTAAAGCACAAACTCTTCCAAAATATTTCATAATTAATAAAGTAATTCAAGAAGTCGAACCCTATGTTCAAAAAGTTTTATTATGTTTCTCTTGCCTTCGTTTTGGACATCTTGGATCTCAATGCACAGAACGTCCCAAGTGCAATAAATGTCATGATTTTCATAACACAAAAGATTGTACAGTAAATATATATATACTTCTACCTGTTTCAGCTGTCAAGGTAATCATTTTACGACAAACATAAATGCATGCCCTGAGTTCTCTAGGTAAAAATAAATCAAGAATACTATGTCATCATTAAATTTAACTTTCTTTGGTGTCTGTAAACAAATACCGAAAATCTCATATGCCAATATCGCCGCCAGATATAATAGTTCTTCCTTGCCAACCAACTTTATTAAAAATGATCAGTCCTATCAGGTAACTCCAAATCACTCAGGTTCGTTTGCAAAAAAGTTCTCTTCACAAATGTTTTATACCAGCAGAAGTCAAAAAAAATTAAATTTAAAGCGACAACGTCCAAGTTCTCCCGATCATTTGGAATCAGCTAAAAAAGAAATAATTTTCCCAATAAATATCTCTAAACAAAAAGGTGGTATTTATTATATCTCTTAATATACAGAGAACAGAACTGCAACAAATTTGCAGACACAAGGAGTATCATTAGATTTAAATAATGTAATTTTAGAATTGGTTCTTAATATAGTTAGTTTATTAAAACTCACACTCACGGAAATTTAGACACATCAAAAACATAGATTATACAACCAATTAATTAATACTTAAGTACGGCATCGATCTCACAAGACGACTTACTTGGTCAAACGTCATCTTCCTTATAAATTTTTTACAATGAAACTCCCGCTCAGCAGTTTCTAATAAACCAAATTTAGAAGCCTTACTTATTCAAAAAAATGTGTATGTGACCAAGTTATCAGAAACATGGTTTAAGCCAGGTAAATTTTATAACTTCTCTGGTTATAATTGCTTTAGGTCTGATCGCCCAGATGGGTATGGAGGTACAGCAATTTTAATTAAAGATAAAATAATTACAGAATAAATAAATTTATTAGATAATTATAATTTCACTTACACATGCATGGCTGTTAAAGTTTCTTGTATCAATAAACCTATACATATTATATCCATGTACAAAGAACCACGTATTAGAGTAACAGTTGAAGAATGGATCCATTTTTTTCAACGTATTCCTCCGCCATCCATCATTAGAGGGGACTTCAATGCTCACAACATAGCATTGGGAATGCTAAACTAATGATATTCACCGTAAAGTTTTATTAGAGGCGATAGAACAATGTAATCTATTATACTTAAATGATGGTTCTCCAACTCTTGCACTAAATTCCAGTCCACCAGAAATCGACATAACAATTTGCACCCAGGGCATTATATCTAAATTAACTTGGTTTGTTTTTTAAGATCCACATGGTTCTGACCATCTACCCTTGACCATCCCCTTGGAAAATTCCAAACAAGCAATACCACCTGGTAACAATACACATAAAAGATGGAATCTAAATAAAGCAAATTGGAATTTGTATTCATCCAACTTTTCTTCAGAAAAACTTTCTCAAACTTATGAAGAATTAGTTAATGAAATAAACAGATGCGCAACCATTGCTATTCCAAAAGTATAAAAAAATAAAACATATCCTACAGAAAAGATTCCAGAACTATGGTGGAATAATAACTGCAAAACAGCTGCAAATAACCGTAATAGCATATAGACGTTATAAAACAAATCCCAAAATCATAATTAAATTGAGTACAAAAAATTGGACGCATTAGCAAAGAAAATTTTTAAAAATAGAAAAAACAAGGTTGGACAAACTACTGCGAAAACCTTAACTCCCACAGTTCAATCAGCGACGTCTGGAACAAAGTACATGGCTACAAAAAACGAAAGCAGTCCAATAAACTCCCGATAAACTGAGAAACTGCATTGATAGTAGATTTTCACTTCAAAATTTCACCTCCTTGGGTACCAAATCTAATAAACGAATCTACAGTCACCGTTTCCAGAGAATACTCTAATCTAGAAAAACCATTTGAATTGTGGGAATTAAATCATAGACTCAAACAAAATAATAGTTTGTCTCCGGGGATGGACTGTTCAAGTTCAAGAAATAAGTTGAGATATTGCAGCAGACAGTTCTCAACTTAAATTTTTAGTGACGGTGGTTTACGAGTACCATCATTTGAACGGGTTATAACTTTTTACTTCTTCACTGTGTATGTCATCTTTCAATTGAATCATAAAATTTAGATCTTGTTTTACAGTTTGTTTAAAGACCTAGTTTCCTAATGGCCATAGAAGGTTTTTTTTTAAACGTGTTTATTCACCAGCTATCATTGAGCCTACATACAAGTTAATGACAAAAAATGCGAAAGTTATTATAAATGTTTATAAGCTAAAAGTCATCCCTTTTTTAAACTATTTTTTAATAATAAATTAAATAAAATCTAGAAATGTTCATACAGTTTGAAAAATAATTCTCAAGGAATCGATTGCGACCTACAGAATACCTCTAGAGTGACTGTTTGGGCAAATACAGTTTAAATAATCGCTATCTGGGATACACAAATTAAATATCTTATAATCTATTTAGTCGATCCATTTAAAATTCAGCACACTTTAATAACTCAATAACTGCCATAATTTTAAGTTTTTATGTTATATGCTCTTATGCAGCAAACCAAGTTGTTAACATTTATAAATTACTGCAAAATTAAGTGTATTTTTCAACTTTATTTAATTTTTATTTTACCATTTGGACAGTGGATTATGCTTTATTTTTTATTCAGTTTTCAATCTATACATTTTTTCACGCTGAGCTATAGTTTTTCTGTAATTCGCATTTAAAAAACTGATATTTTGACATAAATTTCAAGATGCCGCCGCCATTACAGCTGCTGTCAATGATGTGCGTGTGCGTAGTACATACTTCTTGACCTAATGTTGCCACACTTTTTAAATATATTGTTTATTGTGAAAATATTAATTCTCAAGCTTCTCAAGTATAATCATAAAGGAATAATGATAATGAGTATCATTTCCGTTTTCTGTTTCTAAGAGATTCATAAACTGTATTTCATTTGTTATTCACTACATATATATAGATTATAGTTTATTTCGTTTTATGTTGTATTTAGTTGGATGCATTAGTTATTAACTTCTTTATTAATTTACATAGTCAGATGTGATTATATTAGTTAAGATTAGGTTTTAATTTGTTTTTTTTTTATTGGCACCCCATTTTTCTCATTTAAAGTACGCCGTAGCGTGTTTAAATTCAACTTTCAAAAACGCGCGTGTTTTAAAGTTACCCTGGCAACATCAAGAGGTTGCCATGGTTAATGTCAAACAAATAATATAGGAATAAAATATTACTAACAAATATTTCAAGAGCTTTATTCAAATATTTGGAAATCTTAATCGTCCCAATCTTTTAAATGAATGTGAAAAGTGCAGTTGGTATTGTTTGAAATATTTATACTGTCGTTTTTTCAATCAGAGGAAAGGCTGTTCAAATTTATACTACCGACATTCTCGAAAGCCAATAGGGTTGTTCTTCCATTAATGGCACTCTCAATAATGTTTGAAACATTCTTCTTTTAAGCAATATACAACCAGAAATAACAATTATTCCGATATGACAGATTGTAAATTAATTTTTGTTTTTCTCATTTCCATAATAACGAATGTTATACTGATGTACATCACAAATTCAGCCATTTTACATTATTAGCTCCTATTTCAATTTTTTGTAGTAATAATACATGATTTCAAAGTATACCAATAAAAAAATAGGGTGAAGTATTCGTGGATAACTGGTCTTTAAAACACTTCCTATATTTCGCGCGTGTTTTGAAGACCGTAATATCCACTTATACTTAATATACTATACTGTTAACGATTTTTACAAAAATACTAATGAGTCCAATTTCCGTTTTCCTATGCCGTTGCCATCAAACTGGTGAGTATTTCGTTTTATGTTGTATTTTGTTGGATGCATTAGTTATTAACTCCTTTTTTAATTACATGTTTTAGACGTGATTGGATTAGTTTAGATTGGGTTTTATTTTGTTATTTAATAATTAATAATGATTTTTTACAAAAACACTAATTCTGCAACTTGACAACAGTGTTTTTAAACTTAATTTCAATATATTTATTCCGCAAAAAACCATATTAAGTCATATGTGTTACACACACTTTTATTAAAACTTAAAAATTTAATATATTAACTCCGCAAAAAACTATGTATATGTGGCAACATTGAACCTGCGCAGAATATTGTATATTGTGCGCAAAAGCGCTTGACTTGTTTTTCCAAATAAATGAATTTTGGCCATTTTACAATATTTTATATTTTTGGATAATTTAACGGAGAAAATGATTGGTATTTACAATTGATTTATAAGTTTTATGTAACTATTTAAGGCTATTTCGTATTTTGATAACATTTTTCTCTTGTTAATTTTTGATTTCTTATACTTTTTATGAATTTTTTTCAATTTTTGTTATAATTTTTCACTTTCCAACAAGTCCAACAAAAATTCGCATTTTTAGGGACCCTCACTAATATAAACAAATACCTCTATGGTAAGATTTTAAAGCGAAATCAATGATTTTTATGATAGACTGGTGTATTATTTTTATTTTCTATTCTACCGTTACACAACTTTTGCTACAACAGTGTTTGTTATTGCAAATTAATATTATCTATATACTGAATATCGCAGTAAAATTAAGATAAATATCGAATATACACCAGAAACTAGACGAAACAACATTGCAACTACGCTTAAAATTATCATGGACAATGTAGTTTAAAAAATGGTAAACATTAGACATAGACATAAAAACTTAAAAACCTAATTATTGGTGCAATCATTATTAACATAAAGCACAAAATATGTATTTTGTCATTTGTTTATGTTAGAAAGCGTGTAATATTACTTTTGAATGTTTTGATTACATAAACCGTTTATAAAAAACTTTCTGTAAATCATTTTATATCAAATAATAGAATAAATAAATAGTAATTACTAACCTCACACAAGGAGATCAATATTTTTCTCTAACACATAACACTTACGGCACCTTTATAATAACATTTCCGAACACCAGATTACACAAAATAGTACCTTGAATCCATAATATACCTGTTAACTTATGCAAACACTATGAACTGATCAGTTTTAGGCATAATAAAAATATAAATGTTCTGAGCCATGCGCAGATTGCTATTAGACATTGACAGGGACTGTAAACATCATAACAGGTTTCTGCTAAACCTTATCGTGTTTTTATAATAATATTTAATGCCTTTTTTAACTGTTTTATTTACCTTTATATAAGCTACGAAACGACTTTAAAATTCTTTAGTTTTTAGAATAATAGAATACGTTTAAATATCTATTTTATTTACAAAAAGTACGTCAAAAGAACAGAGAAAAAAACTTGGAAGTGTGAGTCGTCGAATCTGTTGTAGTTTTTAATGTATTATGATTTGCTTGCTTTGCTTTTGTCACAAATTGAATTTTTATCTATTCAATACCAGCCAAAGGCGGATCCAGGACCGATTTTCGAGGGGGGCATGAACTTTTTTGGGATTTTTGGGAAAAATTTTAATTACACACACACTTGTTACACACTTTTGAATGCTATAAAGGGATTCAAAACGTATCGTTATTAAAGTATTTTCAGTTGTCTTGCAACGAATAATCAGCAAATTTTAACCTAAAACACCTTCAAGGTGCAACATGGTCCAACAAGTGCAAAGAAAGAAATGTAATTTAGTTTATAAAACTAAAATAGCATAAATAAAAGGCAAATAATATTGGTCAAGTTTAGGAATTCACGCGGGACGTTACTTTTTCCAGCATTTTGTTCTGCAGGAAAGGACGGGATAGTGATTTTGCTGCGGAAGGGAAAAACGATTTTTCTGCGGGTAAATAAATTTATTATTCGTCTACCTTAAAATGTTAAAAATTAATACTGACCAAAACAATGTCAAAGAAAGCAATCTTACTAAAATTTTGTACGGAGGTAGATCTTCTATCTTTTAAAGTCGACATTATAGTATTGTAAACAGCCTTAATCGCCAGGTTAGCATTAACACGTTCATTGTCAACTACATCCATGGGTGTATTTTAAGGTTTTGTAGAGTTGACACATACACCCATGGGTGTTGCGCGGTCATAGTAAACATATGTAACGCCGGCAATACTCCGAATAGAATAAAATTTGATAGGCATGTTAAATGAACATTATACTAAACATCTGTAATGCTGGTTGCGGACAGCAAAGGCTCAGAGAACGATATCATGTCAGTTGGCTTATGGCACCCTAACTGCCGGACTTGTGTGCGTTAAGTCCGTTAAGTCATAATGTACATGATACTATGATTAAGAAGATAAGATATTGCGCATAAGTCGTGACGTAATTGGAGAGTTGCACGTTCGTAATGTCAGTTTTTTGTATGTGTCAATAAATAATCTTTAATAAATAGTTTGGAGATATCCTTTTGTGTACGATTATTGTAATTATTAAACCTTTATTTAATATTATTATTTTGTTAATTGAATAATTTCATCACAGAATGCATAAAAATCCCATTTAACTTTAACAAGAATTCAAATTCTACTCTCCAATGACGGCATGTTAGCGTTATTGTTTTAAATAACGTTATTGTTGACATTTTTCGTTATATTATTGTTATTTAAAATCGTAAAGACAACGAGTAGTGCAGGAAGATCTTCTAGTGGTAATGAAGCAGCAATCAAAATATGAGCACAAGCGTCCTCTAAAAGATGATGAATTGCGACATATTTTAGAATCTGAAGAGGAGGATGAGTATTTCTCTGCAGGATCCAGCGGTGAAGAATACTCAGACAACAGTGATGAGTGGTGTACTGATGATGTCCAAAAACAGATTTTTAATAATTATGAATGCCTTCATTTTGCACCAAATGATATTAATAATCAAGATTGTTCACGCAAAATACGTTCTGTAGTGGATCATTTCAATATTAAAATGAAATCAATTCACTCTTCAGGTAAATACCTTTCTTTAGATGAATCCATGATGTCTTGGAGAGGAAGACTTATATTCTGGCAATATATACAAAATAAATGTCATAAGTATGGTACTAAACTGTACATGTTGAGAGAGCCTGATGGATTGGTTCACAATTTTATCGTTTACAGTGGAGCAGGGGATGAAACCAGCGGTACTGGTCACACAGAAAAAGTGGTATTGAATTTTTTAGAGGAGAATAATAAGTTTTATAATAGCTATGAATTGGGATAAAAACTGCTTACAAATGGAACCTATTGTACAGGAACATTACACATAAATAGAAAAAGTAATCCAGTGCCTGTTGTACAAAAAAGGTTACAAAAAGGAAAAAATAAATCCGTATTTCGTAACGGAGTTCATGTGGGCAAGTGGAAGAACAAAAGAGAGGTATTATACTTAACTACGGAATTTGATAATACAATGACGGAAACCATCAATAAACGAGGTCAAGCAAAGTAGAAACCTACAGCCATTTAAGAATATAACAAACATATGTCCGGCATTGACCGTCAAGACCAAATGCTCGCATACTATCCGTGCTCTAGGAAAACTTTGCGTTGGTATAAGAAATTGTTTATTCATATACTGCAAATGTTGTTACAAAATTCACTAATTTTATACAATAGTTATTCAGGACAACCAAGAAAGTCGCTATATAATTTCTTACTATTAATTTTGGATATTGAATATTAGATAATTGGGTTTTTGAATAAAAAACTACCGTCCTCTACTACTCCTCAATATAATGTACAAACTCTTAACAAAAATTTTAACCAATAGATTGACGACAAAATTCGACGGATACCTGGTTTTAGAAAGGGATTTAGCATAAGTGACCATTTATTAAGTATGAAAATACTTCTAGAACGAGCAAATGAATACCACATTCCTCTATATTTAGCGTTTATAAATTTCGAAAAGGCTTTCGACAGTCTCGGACATTGGGCAGTAAAATGTTCTTTGATTAACAACAGAATTGACCACAGATATACGGAAATAATACCACCAAAATTGTTCACGGCAGCTCTAGAGTCAATATTTAAGAACACCCAATGGCAAGATATGGGCATCAATATAGATGGAGAAAGATTAAATCATCTGAGGTTTGCAGATGATGTCGTATTAATCGCAGATAACTTACAGGATACGGTTTCTATGCTACATTCGCTTAAAAGTCTGTCTGAAAGAGCAGGATTAAAGATAAACTTTGAGAAAACTAAACTTATGACAAATCTCGTAATGAGTGGAAATATAACTATCGACAATAATACCATACAACAAACAGACACTTACAAATATCTGGGACACGAGATCAAAATAAACAGAGACAATCACACAAATGAAATACAGAGGCGAATAGGCCTGACATGGGCAGCATTTGGCAAACTAAGCCATATTCTAAAAAGTTCAATTCCCATGTGTCTCAAGCGAAAAGTTTATAACCAATGTGTTTTGCCTGTACAAACTTATGGAGCAGAGACTTTAACACTCACGCAGAAATCTGCGAATAAACTAAGAGTTACACAACGAGCCATGGAACGTGCAATGCTGAATGTGAGCCTCCGAGACCACATAACAAACCGACAAATCAGGCAAAGATCAGGAGTTCAAGACGTCATCGAAAGAACCACGAGACTTAAGTGGAACTGGGCAGGACACTTAGCCAGAACACAAGATGGACGATGGACAAGACGAATTATGGAATGGAGGCCCAGAAATTATAAAAGAAGCCGAGGACGACCACCGACTAGATGGACCGACGACATAAAAAGAGTAGCGGGAAACTGGCTACAAGCGGCCCAGTGTAGAGAACACTGGAAAGAACTGAGGGAGGCCTATGTCCAGCAGTGGACGGGATTGGCTGATTGATGATACGGAAATAATAGCCAATATAGATAAGGAAGCCAAAACAACAATTAAAGTATATGAAAGAACAAAACCAATATAAATAAATAGAGGCGTGAGACAGGGTGACACAATATCACCGAAACTTTTCAATCAGGCTCTGAAAGATTTTTTAAAAGATTAGAATGGGAAGAAAAAGTTATAAAAAATTGTGGACAACGCTTGAACTATCTAAGGTACGCTGATGACATCGCATTGATAACCGATAAAAATGAAGAATTATTTAAAATGACGAAAGAACTGGACGTAGAAGCTGGAAAGATAGGCCCTAATATGAAATACAGCAAGACCAAAATCATAACAAATACAGATGAAGACATTACAATGAGGATCGGACAAGATGAAATAGAACAAGTTCAGGATTATATATATCTGGGTCAAACTATAAAACTTAACAAAGAAAACCAAACACCAGAGATAAAAAACGAGTTAGACTGGCATAGGCGGCATTTGGCAAACTAAGCTACATTCTTAAAAACAAAAGATATCCACAGCATCTTAAGTCCAAAGTATACACTCAATGCGTACTCCCTGTTTTCACTTATGGTTCCCAAACATGGTCATTTACAAAAGAAAACATGTACAAAATCATAAAAACTCAAAGAGCAATGGAAAGACAAATGTTGCAACTAAGACTAATGGATAAAAAAAAACGAGTGGATAAGAGAAAAAACAAAAGTGAGGGATGTTAGACAAGAAGTTGCAAAATTGAAATGGAGATTTGCCGGATACAATATAAGACAAAAAGGAGACCGATGGAACAAAATTCTTATAAGTTGGAGACCGTGGGAATATAAACGAAGCAGAGGAAGGCCCCAAATGAGATGCGCAAATGATATCAAGAAGCACGTGGGCTCTAGGTGGATGACGGTAGCGACACACAGAGAAGAATGGAAAAGGATTTGGGACGCACATGTCCAAAGACCAAAGAAGACAATTAGATAGGTAGATAGATTAATTTTGGAGACTATATTGCCAGAGGGTGGTGTTGAAAATAAAAATAAAATTGGCCTTGGAGAGCACAAATTGTAAAAAATGGAGAAAACAATTGAAGCAAATTACGGTACAAGAGATACTTCAAAAAAAGGAAAACGAGTCCTAAGGAAGAAGTGCCTAGTATGCAGGAGGCAAAATAAAAAAAGCAACTATTTATGTTTGCAACGCTTGCACTGGATGACCTGGTTTTTGTGTCGAGTGTTGAATTGTTGAATTTTTTGTTTTTTAATACCATATCGCAAAAAATTACTGTAAATTTGACTTACACCCATAAGTGTAACAGGCATTTCTAATAAAAATTTTATTAGAGTTGTCGGTTACACCCATGGATGTATTTTTCTTAATGATCAAATTGTTTTTTTAATAAAATTAACTGGTGGCAATGAATGTGTTAAGAGATTTTGTTTGTAGAAGACGGCTTAGTGACAATGTTAATTTTAGTATGTCAATCAATGACATTATTGGCACTAGAAACTCAGATATGCATAAAGAATTAAGCAAAGTTATATAGTAGTATTATTATAAGTGTAGCAGTCTTCGAATCCTTTTTGAAACCCCATGTTGAGATAGATCTTAGTGCTTTAATTTTATGTAAAATGCCAGATCTCAACTGGATTACTCTTTTATGGCGCTCAACCCATCTTAAATTTTTTCCGAGTTTCCGTTTTAAAACTTAATTCCTCTTGGCTGGTGTTTCTGATGGACGATACATTGATACAAGTTAAATGGGAGTTGTTTAAAATATGAATTAGCGAAGAACATTTAACTGCTATTTTATTTCTGTTACTGTATCGACTGATTCAAAGCTCATTACGCCACAACTCTCAGTGCCGATTTATACAAACATTTCTTTTTCAGTTACACACAACGATTTCAGTTTAATACTATTTTTCACAAGGCTTCTCCTGTCAGGCGTTGTTTTTCCCGTCTTTCTTAATTTTTACTAATTATTTTTATGTTCTCAATAGCGTCAATAAACTTGACAAAGTGTTCTCGAATGTTGTTATTGTGCATGTATCTCTAATTTGGAGAAAACTTTAAACGTTTGAACTGCAAATATTTAAAATTTATATTTTTTTAAATTCTCGGAGAGGGGGATGGCTTCCATGGTCACTCTCTGGGTACGGCCTTGCTACCATTAGGAAAAAACACATACTTTGAGCCACGGCTATCGTTACATAAAATTTTCTCTAAAATGATATCACTGTTGTGTATATTTACTACAGGTAAAAAATATGTAAAGAAAATCTGCCGTTTCGTTACAAATATTAAAGACTGGTGTTAAATACATTTATCTTTTTTAAATAGGTCAAGTAGAAGGCCTATAGAAACTTCATCCAACGTATGGTTTTTATGGAATTTGTGGATATTGAACTACCGCGACAATATAGTACTAAATCATCCGTTTAAGCTACATATTGGGTAGGAATAAATTAAAACAAAGATCACTTATGGCGAGGTTAATCAAGGTATGACTTTACATTAAACACTTGAAGGAGTGTCATCGAATTGAGTATAAACAGAAGAGAACACACCATTAGTGGAAAATTTAAAGGCCTTTGAGACCAAAAATTTGTATAAAATTAAATATAGTTCCTGTGATATTATTATTGCTTTAGCTTAGCGATTATAACTTATCGATTTATCCTGTCGAATGCCCCTTTTATGTCTATCATAATAACCGCTACTTCATTCTTTTTATTTATTGACAAGGCGATGTCACTCTGAAGAAGGACAAGATTGTCGCGAGTTGATCTATGTCCTCGAAAGCAAGATTGTTTTTTAAGAATAACTGTGTGTTTGTCAAGATACCAGATAAGTCGCTTAATGATAATTAAATATTTTACACATGGTACAGGTAAGAGATATTATAGGCCCATAAGAATTATGAGTAAAGACAGGTAAATAATTTTTTTTATTGGTAATACTATTGACGTTAGCTGGTTATTGGGAAATTTGCGGAAAAGGCCTATGGTATTATACCATGCGGTCCATATGCAAGGAATATTAGCGATATTATGTACTATGTGAAAAAAACCTGAAACAGGTCGATTTTTATTTTTAAATGGACAATTTACAGTATAAAAATATTATCCCCCTCCAGCACCCCCTTTGAATTATAAGCACCTCCTCGAAAATTTTAAATATCAAAGGGGGTCGTACGGTACATTTTTAGAAAGGGATTTTAGTCCTCTGTTCAGCAATATAAAGTTTTTTTAAGTTTGGTGCAATAACAACTGGGAAAATTGATTTTTAAGATGTAAAATTTTGATAATGTCTCTATCACAAAATTTTAGGTTAAATGAAGATAATAATGCCACATCATATTAAGAATGTATTTTCAATATACTTTACAATTAAATTAAATGTTCAAAATAACCCCCATTTACTTCTTGGCAATAATCGGGGCGATTTTGGAATTCTCGTACAACATTTTGTACGACCTCGGGGTATTTTGTTAATTTCTCTTATTATCCTAACTTTTAAATTAGCAATACTGTTTGGTCTATTAACATAAACTTTAAATTTTAAATAACCCCATAAGAAGTAATCAAGAGGAGTCAAATCGGGGAATCTAGCCGGCCATTCGATCGTTCCACGTCGTCCAATCCACCTATTGGGAAAAACCTTTTAAATCATTTCTACTATATGTGCAAAATGCGGTGGAGCTTGGTTTTGTTGGTAGTAAATAGATCGATCTATCTCATTTGGATGATTAACATCAGGAAAAAATCTTCATAATGTAGGCACTAAAAAGTTTATCAAAAAATCTAGATAAACCGCACCATCAATTGTGACAAAAAAATAAGGACCAATAATTTGATTGTTAATAATACCTGCCCAAACGTTAACCTTCTTAGGATATTGTGTGTGAGTCTCACACATCCAGTGAGGATTTTCTCTACTCCAATGTCTATAGTTCTGTTTGTTAATCGTTCCGTTTACATGAAACGTAGCTTCATCAGAAAAAAACTATTTTGTTTATGAACTGCAAATCTGCGTTCATTCTGTCCACCATCATTTCACAGAATTCTGGCCTTCTATTAGGATCATCTTCATTTAACTCCTGAACCAACTGAACTTTGTAAGGGTGGTATTTTTCTTTATGCAAAACTTCCAAAATGAATAATTTACTTGCATCATTGACGACGGCAAGTTCTGGAGTTGTCTTATGCGGATTTTCCTCAATCTCTAGAAGTACATATAACTTTGTATTTATTACTTTGTTTTGTTCACCAGTGTATTTATTATTAAACATTTCACAAACCTCCTTTTGAGTTCTTCTTTTATTACCACAACCAATCATAATTAAAATGTCTATTCTTTGTGTCTCGGACAAATGAGTCATAATTAAATTTAATACGCGTACACATATTATACTGACTCTTATAGTAACTTTAAATACCTAAATGACAGTAGCCTACTAGATTCATGTCAATTGTTTATTTGGCTTTTTGACTAATATTTTATTATCTTTAAAGTTTTTTTCCCTAACGTTTAGCAGAGCAGATACAAAAATACTTGATTATTTTTAAAGTATATTTTAATAAACCAGGCAATATTGCTGATTTAAAAGATAGGATAACGGAAGAAATTAACAAAATAACCCCCGATGTCATACAAAATGTTGTATAAAAATTCCAAAATCGCCTCGGTTATTGTCAATAAGTGGATAATGGTGGTCAAGTTGATCATTAAATTTAATTATTTTAAAAATCAATTTTCTGAGTTATGATTGCACCAAACTCAAAAAACTTTATATTACTGAACAGAGGACTAAAATCCCTTTCTAACAAGGTGTCGTATGACCCCTTCTGTTATTTAAAATTTTCGAGGGGGTGCTTATAATTCAAAGGGGGTGCTGGAGGGGGATGATATTTTTATACTGTAAATTGTCAATTTAAAAATAAAAATCGACTTGTTTCAGGTTTTTTTCACATAGTACATAATAACGCTAAAAATGAATTTATTTCATATATACGGACCGCATGGTATATCTTAAGAAGTTTATATAGACATAAAGCTGACAATCTCTTTAAAAATATAAAGGGATGGTCAACGGGGCTAGCAGTTGTGTTTTTACAAGGTTTAAATGCAGATTTTAATTTGGAATAGGTTTTTAAAGAGTTCAGGTAATTGGGATCTTGTGAAACTACGGATGAATAAGAAAGGGGTTAATAAAGACAACAATATAAGATTGGGCCCAGATTTATAGCGAAATTTTTTTCAAAGTTTGCTGCCAGAATCTTGGCTTTCTATTGATTATGAATAATACAATTTTGATTAAAATACAGATTGGAAATTTTAATATCAATTTTTTGTCCTGTATTTGTTAAATTTTGTTTTCAAACTTGGCTTGAGCTAGCATTTTCGTTTATGGAGGAGATAAATTGTGTGTATGGAGTTTTCTTACTTTATTTAACCCATTTATCCCTGAAACTTTTTTTTGTTTAAACCTGAATATATACATTGAGTAGTGATTAAAAAGACTTCAAAAGTCAGGGAAAAATAAACAAAAAAATATCCGACCTCCAGATTGGCCACAATTTGGTGTTCTTTTAAAAGGACAGTAGGACTATAAGTTACTTTAAATGAAAAATTTTTTTTTGTTAAAAATATTTATTTATTAGCAAGTAAAATTTAAATTTATTAAGTGTGATAATTATAAAAGCATTCTTTAGGAGGAAGGACAACATTACACTTATAACAAATAAAATTTGCCTTTTTATGGCAGTGTACGCATCTTCGTTGCTGTTCTTGATAGGTTACTAAATGATCCAACCTATCATAACGTGAGTGTTCCCGTTGATTGCTTGGCGCTTTTGAAGGTCCCCTTTTGGTGGTTCGCTTGTGCGTTTCTAACAGCTCAACTGCAATAGCCCTTCGGAATGCTAACTGGTCAAGTTTTCCGCCATCCTGTTTTTGCAAGTGGTATGCATTCTGAACTGCCATATCAATACAATGGGATATCAAAGGAAAATACCACTTTTTTCCTCGTACAGTTGTTCGATACTGAGCAATATTCTGGTCGCTTCTGTCAACTCCACCCATGTTTTCGTTGTACTGCTGTATGGGCTTAGGTTGATTTATGTATATATGCTTCTTCTCGGATTGTGAAAATCGTTTTACTTTATTTAGAGGGAAAACTGAAGACACGTTCGATGCAAAAGTAACGACACTATTATCATTCCAATTACATATTATACTATCATCATATAACATGGAATAATCAAAAGCACCTCTCTCCAGTTTTTTCATCTCTTTTATTGTTTTAAGGGGACATTCTGGAATTCTATTTACTCTTATGGTACCTGTACCTTTTATGTTTCTGAACTTCAATTCTTTTAGGAGAGACAAAGATGTGAAGTAGTTATCAAAAAACAAATGAAATGGCGCAAATGGCATCTTCTGTAAAACATCGGCGTTTTTGAGAACAACACATGACCCTAAACCTAAATGACTACATTTTGGTGGTAGAGTTGAAGATGCTCCCTGATATGGATCAAAATAAATGATATATCCAAGTCTTGTTGCTCCAACCCAAAACTTGTAGCCCCAGCGAATGGGCTTTCCACGGATGAATTGTTTGCAACTATGGCGTCCAAAATAGGGCACCATAGCTTCATCTATACTGTGGTTTTCTTCTATTGGAGCATATTCGAAGAATTTTTTGTTCAGAGATTCGAAGATTGGCCTCATTTTAGAGAACTTATCTTACTTATCCAGTTGGGTGTTATCATTGCAGTGAATGTTTGTCATAATATATTGAAATTGATCTCTGGATATAGCTGAACAAACTACTTTATTATTCGTATCATCAGAATTTTGCCAATACATTTTTCTTACCACTAAGAGCAATAACCACTAAGCAGTAACATACCAATGAAGCAGAACATTTCATCCGTAGATATATCACCTAAAGAATTTTTTTGTTGGGCATATGTATTACTATATTCCGTAATTTGCTTAACTATATCAGCCATAAACAATTTAAATATCGTTCTTCAAGTAGCTCCGCTAGCGTAAGGGGCTTTTTCCAGTACGAACGACTGAGAAAAGTAAAAAAAAACATTAACAGAACACTGTTGACGCCGATTGTCTTACTGGCCTTTTAAAAGAACATAATACTTTGAGCACGTGTTATGATATTATTACCAATAAAAATTCTTTTGTATATGCGTTAAATAATTATTTCATCTCTAAATTTTATATTTTATCACGATCCGACATCACTTATTATAAACAAAACAGAAATAGCTTACCTAGCTTTATCCATTTCAAGTAGCTGAAATCACTCCTACACAAAAACTTCCTGACACACTGGAAATTATTTACTAAATGATTCATAATAAGATTCAATGGGTAATATGATAATTTAGGATTGTAAAACTAATACAGCATCTACATTTGAAAAGTTTAAATTTGTAATGTACTAGAAGAAACCTTCTGGCCTTTATAAAGGACGGTAGGTTCAAATGGGTTAATAGTGTATCTAGGTTTGGCAATTGCTCTTTTTAGTGCAAAAAGAATTCTTGTCACATTTTTTTCTGCTGTAAATTTTTAGAGCAGACTTTTGCTGCTGCACAGGATTTTTGTGAGAGAAGTTCCACCATAGGACACTTTTTTGTTTAGCTAAAATAACTAAATTCCCGATGGTTGCCTCAGCAGTAAGGTGGATGGTGTTAACGAATTGGGTGACGTCGATATCAATGTTGTCAGTTAGAGTGAGTTTGGGTATGAAATAGTCAGTTTCATTAATATAATTAGACCAATTATAATTTTTTAAGCCCCAAAATATTTTTGTTAATATTTGAAAATTTGATGTAGGTACCTATGTAAGTTAGTTATAAAGATTGGTAAATAATTGCTGTGGTGGAGACCATTATATGTAAGCTATGTTAACCAGTTACTGAGATATTTACCACAATTTAGAGGAAAGGTGCAACTACAAAATGCAGTAACTAAGAAACCACCCCACTAATTTGACACCACAGTAAAATTCTATTGAGAATAATTAATTGCATATTTAAGTTGTTGCATACAGACATAACTGAATAGAGAAATACCACAAGAACAACCAGGCTGAGCGATTCCCTGAAAGTAATATGGTGTTTCCAAGCATCTGTTTCTTTTATTTAATGGTTCGTACAGACAAGGTTTTCAAATACTATATCATATCTTTAAACTTACCGCTTTATTGCATTAGCGGTTGGTAACTCGCCTTGTTGTTTGTCATGATTTGACTTCAAGGACACTGTCTCTTCACGTGATAGTTCAGTGGCTTCAAACTGGGTTCCCATTTGCCGAGTGTCTCCGGAAAGCGTGGAAGTATTTTGTGGTAACTTCATTACACCTTTTCTATGATTGCTATAGGAAACTTTTATAATCACTTCAATAATGTTACCTAAAGTTAAAATTAAATAAATTAATATTACACTATTGGAAGTGTAATCTTATGATATTTTTTATCATCATCATCCAGCCTCAAGAGTCCACTGCTGAACATAGGCCTCTTCCTCATGTTTCCAACCCCGTCTATCTTGCGCCGCTCTCATCCAGTTTTTATCGAGTCTTCTTAAATCGTCAGTCCATCTTGTAGGTGGTCGACCGACGCTTCTCTTGTCTTCCCTTGGCCTCCATTCCAATAACCTCTTTGTCCATCGCCCATCTGTCATTCTGGCTATGTGTCCTGCCCATCTCCATTTTAGTCTGGCTATCTTCTCGATGATGTCAGTCACTCCGGTTCTTCTCCTGATGTCTTCGTTGGTTATTCTGTCTCGCAGAGTTATTCCTAACATGGACCGCTCCATTCTTCTCTGCGTGATTCTCAGTTTGGTAGCTGCTGCTTTTGTTAAGGTAAGTGTTTCTGCTCCGTATGTCAAGACTGGGAGGACGCACTGATCAAATACCTTTCTCTTTAGGCATGTGGGCAGCTCACTTTTAAAAGTTTCTCTCAGTTTTCCAAATGCTGCCCACCCAAGGCCGATTCTTCTCTTCAGTTCATGAGTCTGGTTATCCCTGCCAATCATAATTTCATGTCCCAGGTATTTATATCTATCTACGAGTTCTATTTCTTTTCCACCAATACTGATGTTCTGGTCGGGTACCAAATTGGTCATGATTTTTGTTTTCGAGATATTTATATTTAAACATACACTTTCTGTAGCCACAACGAGTTCCTGTACCATCTCTCTTGCCATACCTAGATCTTCAGCTATTATAAGTATATCATCGGCGAAACGTAAGTTGTTTAGATATTCTCCATCTATTTTTATTCCCTTTGTCATCCAATCCAAATTCTTAAAAGCATGTTCTAGCACCGTATTAAAAAGTTTAGGTGACATTGGGTCTCCTTGTCTAACCCCCCGTTCTATTTTTATGCGATTACTGTTAGTATGTAATCTGACAGTGGTTGTTGCCTGCAGGTATATTTTGTATAATAATTTAGTATATCTATAATCTAGCCTGCATTCTTTAAGCGCCTGTAATATTTTGCTTAGCTCAACTGTGTCAAAGGCTTTGTGAAAATTGATAAATATTAGAACTAGAGGTTTACTGTATTCCACTGCTTTCTCTATTAGGGTTTTTATACTTTGTAGATGGTCATTTGTTCCGTAACTTTTTCGGAATCCTGCCTGTTCCCTTGGTTGATAAGTCTCTAATTTTCTTTCCATTCTCTTAACTAGTATTCGCGTAAACAACTTATATATATGGCTGAGGAGGCTAATCGGTCAGTAATTCTCTAAATTTGCTTTGTCTCCTGCTTTGTGTAATATAATCATAGTAGCGTTGTTCCAGTCTGTTGGAATATTGGCGCTGTGAAGGCAGATATTGAAAAGTTGTTTAATTTTTTCGAGTAATACATCCCCTCCAATTTTTAGTGCTTCTGATACTATTCCATCTTCACCCGGGGTTCGATTATTTTTCATTTTCTTCAGGGCTTCTTTGATTTCTGATTTTGTTATATCGGGCATTAAATCTGACCCTTGGTTTAATACCCCAGTTTTTAGTGTAATTGGAGGTTCCGTAGTGTTATCTTTTTTTCTTGATCTATATAACTCTGTGTAGAACTCTTCGACTATTCTTAATATTGCATCTCTGTTCGTTTTTTCTTCTCCAGTGCTGTTTCTCAGTTTGTTAATTTCTATTTTCCCCTTTTGTACGCTCCTCTTCAAAACTTTCATGTTCTTATTTTTCTCTATTGCCTGTTTTGTTTTTTATTGTAGTTTCTTATGTCTTTTCTTATTGCCTTTGTGATCGTCTTATTTATTGGATTTATCGCTTCTTTGCTTGTAGTGTTATCTCCTTTCATTTGTCGCCTTAGTTCTATAAGGGTTTTCGTGGGTTGACTCAGTTTTTCATCTTTTTTGCTTGTCGGACAATATTTAGTTTAAGCCTGTTGCATTGTGTTGACTATTTGTTTGTTCAATATATTGATGTCTGCTGTTGTTGTATCTTTCAATGAATTACCAATATATTATATATATGATATATATATATATATATATATATATATATATATATATATATATATATATATATATATATATATATATATAATATATATGATATTGTTAGTTCTCGGCAATAACTTATTTTTTCCATAAGTTTTTTTAACATATTTCTTTAAATTACATGTATAATAACCACATGGTCTTTTGCTGTTCTAAGTTTGAGTTTAATTGTAAACTGTATGTAGTTTGAATTAATTGTTTATACAACTTAACAACAACTTATACGACTTAACTATTCTTTACATATTATACCATTGACTGCTTGATGTCTTTTTGAGGTAACATGTTTGTATTGACCTCTCTATGGATGTATGGTTTTTCATATTATTCTTTTTAGATGAACTGATAATGCTTTCTGATTAGAGAGCGAAACGTCTTCAAATTAATAGATGAAGTAGCCACCATAGATGAAGTTTTTCTCCACCTTTTGACCCAAAAATCCACCACTCTTCAAGTGATTCTTAATTTATATTGGATTAACGGTCGTACTCCTTTTCTCGATATACAGAAATATATATACACACACAACTATTATCGAATCACATAAGAACAAATAATGTTTTTTAATATACATACCCGTACAATTACAATTTTTCTAGAATATATAAATATTCTATAAATGAAACACTAAAATAAAATACAGTTGTTCAATTCTTATAGTACTCGTAAAAGTTCAACAAATAACCATTTTTCTCCCGATCAATTTTGTCGGAAAATAAGTGGAAAATATTTAAAATACTATAAATATTTGTGCGGTTTATTCTTTTTTGTTTTAAAGCACATCAAAGTCGTAAAGTTACCGTCTAGATTTGAAAACAAGCGTCAACTGTAAATCTTTGTTGAAGTCGTTATTTTCATTCTCTTTGTTAATGGCTTCCGTTTCGTAATATCGAAATCATATCTTGTGATCTCATTCGCAATATTCCCGACCTCCTTTGACCGCTCACCAGAGTATATACTTTGTGACATAGTTCAAAGACTTTTTCGCCGCACTCTCCGATATTGTGTTTTCCCGAAATCACGGCCAACCCGATTTATTTTCCAATAGTCGCAGAGGGTCCACCTTATCGCCTTTGGCGGCACCTACTCCATCATATAATGGAATCAAAAGTGTGTGCTATGTCGAATCTATGGGGTAAAAACGCTTTTCGGGTGAAATAAAGTTGCCAACGGGCGGCAAGATGCACGATGAGATATTTACGATTTTGTTCAATTCTAACAGTAGAACACATTTCGCTCCAAGGAAAATTTTAAAACATTTTCTATTGTCGGGGACTATTTATATCCAGTCTAATTAATTTTACCTTCAGTTCTATAATTTACTATTTGTATTGGGAATAAGCCACAATTTTACTTAAAATAAGTTTATTTTGACGTTTCAAAATATTTAAATATAGTGAAGATTTGTATATAGTGTGTTCTGAATATCGCCTAATAGATTTGAAGTGTTAGGTTTATTGCTAAATACTATAAACAATAGAGAAGAGACAAGTTTACGATAAAAAAGGAATATAATAACACACTAATTTTGCTGTAATAAATTTTTTTTTTAAATATGTAGCAGCTTTTTAAATCGTTGTCGCTTACATTGCAGTTGTACAGTTTTTCGACCAATGTAATAGCCAATAGGCAAACACACTGGCATGCTTAGATACAGATTTTATCGCACTCTGTAGTCACAAAACTTTTATTTTATTGTCAGTGCATGGTGTACTGAAGCTTGTCGAGAGTTTTTTATTAATAAGTTACCATGACATCACCACAAACCAGTATAAGATCAGAACCAATATCGAATTAAAAGCATTCTACAATGATGCCGATATTGTCCAAGAAATTAAATCACAGCGACTAAGATGGGCAGGCCACGTGCACAGACTGTATAACGAGAGACTTGTAAAACTGGTATGGGAGGAGATTTCCACAGACAAAAGACCACTCGGACGTCCCAGAATGCGATGGAGAGATAACATCCAAGCAGATCTCCTAAAAATGAACATTCCATTTGGCCCTAGGTTAATGGAAGACCGAACAAATTGGAAAAAAGTTGTACAGTCTGCCAAGACCCACCCAGGGTTGTAGCGCTACGTGATGATGACTAAAAACTGAAGTATTTACAAAACAATTGGGTTCAATACGTGTGTTGAGATTGCTAGGTAAGTAATAATTAACCTAATTGATAATGTTTATGTGGCAATTGAAACTACAAAAGTTTTCTCGTGGTACAATATTCGTACCACCGCTCTGCATACGATTTTTACAAAATTAATTTTTAACTAGGAAAATGTCAAGATTGAGAAAAGACGATATACCTTTTTACCCTAATTGACATGACGATAGACGAATTTCAAGCGGAACTGGATAGTATAGATGAAGGTGTAGAGGCAATACCATCTGATTTTTAATCGATAGTTGACGATTCTGAAAATGAAGATCACGAAGCGGTTGAAACTCCAACGGCAAATGTTGAGGAAATTTATGATAGTTCAGGTGAAGAGTCTAAGTCTGGCTTGCCACTAGAGGAGACAACAGATATTAATAGAGCTCCTAGACCGAAAAAATAATGTTTTTGCTTATACACCTCCAACATGGTCAACTAATCATGAATTTTCAGGAAATATCTTTTCTGAAAATTTTACATATTCTCCTGGAGTACCAGACTTTATTCAAGAGCTTGATAAATAATCCAACCCCATATAATTTGTTTCAGTTGTTCATAAATTATGATATTATTGAACATTTGGTATTTCAAACTAATTTATATGCAGAGCAAATAAAAACAACTCACGGTAAAAACTTTTTGTCGACTGAATAAAAACATTCTTGGGTATAAACTTAATAATGGGTATAAAGCGATATCCTAGTTATAAAGACTACTGGTCCAGTGCACCTGACCTTCAAGATGCGTACATATCTAGTTTGATGAGTCTTAAGCGATTTAGTTGGTTACTTGGCCATTTTTATGTAAACGATAATTCTGCTATGCCTGTTCGTGGTTCACCGAATTTTGATAAGCTGTATAAACTGCGTTCATTGATAGATTTATAACTTAATAAATACGCGAATTGTTTGTATCCATCTCAGCAAGTAGCAGTTAACGAATAAATGATAAGTTTTAAAGGCCGGAGTGTACTGAAGCAGTATATGCCAAAAAAAAACTCATAAAACGAGGCTATAAGGTGTGGATGCTGGCAGATAAATCAGGCTTATGTCTATAATTTGGTCTGTATAGAGAAAATGCTGATTTAGCAGAAAAATATTTAGGGGCACGGGTGGTCAATTATCTGACAGCTTATATTCGTGTCAAGCATCATGTTCTTTATTTTGATAATTTGTTTAATAGTTTACCTTTGATGGAGGAATTAAAGAGACACAACATGAATGCAGTAGGTACTGTAAATGTGTTTCGCCGATATTTGCCTACTTTTAATATTGATAAATAAGTTAATCGAGGAGAGTATCAGTGGTTCACCAGAGATTTATTCCCTTGCCTTGAATACATGAGTAACTTCTGATTGGTTCGGTGGCAATTTCTATGGTACGTATTATTTCAATGTTGGTGATATCCAATTCAGGAGCAGAATCTAATAATTCCGGATTTTCAAGATTCAATGTTTAATTTTCCATTGGTATGTTTGCTTTTAATTTTTCTACACTTTTTGGCCGATCAGTAACATAAGATGGTGAATTGTCACTATCTTAAAATATATCAGCATTCAATTGCCAAATACCAGAAGATTTAAATTCACTTATTATACATATTTGTAGGGTTTAAAGCCAGCGGTAATGCCTCCTTAAGTACACCAGGGATATCATATACTGTCATTGTCTTCTCAGGGTTATTATGCATCCATGCTATCTATGCTCTATTCACATAGTTTTTAACCCTAGAACACTAACCATTCGTAAAATTTACGAAAACTGATTGTTTTTTTAAGAATTGGCAACCTTGCACAAATTCTAGAAGCATGGTTATTGGAGTAGCTCACGATACACTTTATCGTGGAGTAGCTTCGGAAATCAGTCTGCTGAGTACATTCAGGGTGTAGTTAAATTTATTTGAACAGTCGGTATCCGCAAGATCTCAGTTGCTTCGTATTTTTTTGAAAGGTTAGTGTTAACGTAAGTTTTTTTTATCTTGGTATTATTATTTTCTTTTCTTGTTCACGGACAATTTATTTAAAAAATGGCTAGAAAATTTGACGATAAAAGACCCTTAACCCGATTGGAATTGGAATTGAAAGGCGAAAAAATATTGATGGGTGAATTTAATGATGATAGCCTATAATCAAATGATGATACTTCTACTTATTCAGAGAGTCAAGATAGAGTGCAAAATTGTTTTAGTCCGTCTGAATCAGAGTACAAGTCAGAATTTTCTGGAGAGCAGCGATTTTGAGCATAGCAGTCCTAAAACAAAAAATTTCTATTCTATATTTCTATGCCTAGTACTTCATGTAGAGTTCAATATGAGATTTCTTCGGTGGAAACTGACATTCAACAAGAACATTAACTTCAGCAAATTATAACTCAGCCTCATCAAAACGAAAAAGGTAATGAAGACGTGAGTTTTCAATAAGTGAAAGAGCAAGAAACCGAAGACATTGTGGACGAATCTAAACCACATACTTCCAATTTGACTACAAGTCTCAAAGGCAAAACTGGTCATCGCTGGTGTACTGTATCTAATCTTCGGAAACCTACTACAAAAAGGAATATTTTGCATATTGTTCAAGGACCATATGAAGAGGCAAGAGGTGCTTATACACCATTAGATGTATTTCAGTCTTTGATGAATGATTCTATGTACAAAAAAATTCTGTTGCACACCAATAGTCAAATCAGACTAAAATCTAACAATTTTAAAGTTGCTAAACATACTAATTCTCTCGTAACGAGAAATGAATGAAATGCTCCTGTTGGACTTCTTATATTTTCTGGAACACAAAAAGATAATCATCTTCATAGTAGAGAGATGTTTGACTCCAAAATGTCTGGCTTTGTTTATAGAGCAACAATAAGCTGCGAAAGATTTGATTTTCTTCTACATAATCTTAGGTTTGATAATAAAACCACAAGAACTAAACGAAAAAATTTAGATAGGTTTGCCCATATCCGGGAAATATGGGATGAATTTATTTTTAATTGTAAAGACGCCTATCGCCCAGGTAGCTATGTAACCATTGACCAGCAGTTATTAGCTGTTAGGGGCCGGTGTCCTGTCAGGATGTATATTACGAATAAGTTGGCCAAGTACGGAATTAGAATTGTGATGACTTACGACGTGGGTACCAAATACATGATAAACGCGGAGCCGTATCTCGGCAAACATACGCACACAAATGGGAAACCTCTAGGAGAATACTATGTTAAAAAGTTGACTAAAACTATTTACGGAAGTTACCGAAACGTCACAATGGACAATTGGTTCACTTTAGTTAACCTTGCATATACTCTTTTGAAGCCTCCTTACACCCTTGCAATGATTGGTACATTGCGGCAAAATAAACGAGAGATACCCCCTGAAATAATTAATCTTAAAAACATAGAAATCGGAAATTCAAGATTTTGCTTTGAACGAGAGAAGACGTTATTGTCGTATAAATCAAAAAAAAAAACAAAACCGTTCTAGTTTTATCAACAATGCATAAAGGCTCAGTTGTTTGTCCAACTACTAAAAATCCGAAATAATATTGCACTATAACCAAACAAAGGGTGGTGTAGACACTTTGGACCAAATGTGTGGCCATCGAAGTTGCTTTTGAAAAACTCGAAGATGGCCGTTATGTATATTCTATGGTATGATCAACATAGCGTGTATAAACTATTGGATTATATATATAATCATAATTTATCGATAAATAATCAGAAGCCAATAACAATAAAGGATTCCATGACCATGTTAAATCTATATCAACAACTCACAAGATTATGGCTTAAAAAACGTTTTGCGATGCCTACTTTGCAAAGCTCGGTGAAGTTTCTCATTAGCGAGATAATTCAAATTCCTTTGGAAGTTACTAACGTCAATCAACCTTCTAACAAACGTACTACATGCTACATCTATTCCTCCAAAAAAAAAAAAATGACGTCTCTTTATCACTGCAAACGAGGCTCTTCCTTGGTGGTTTTACCATGCTTGATAAAATGGTCCACAACGGCAACAAATTATTTGTCTGTCATTTATTCTGAAAAATTGCCAGCTTCAATGCAATCTGGAGGTTCACCTCGAACAAACATATTAGAATATTTAAGTCGTGGAAAAACGAACATCGGAGGAAAAAATTACCAGCTGCAATATAGACGCAAGCAACTGTTGAAAGGGTACCTTTCTTAGTAAATGTGAAAGCACCTACTTGCTTTTGCCCTCCGGCAGCTACTATCTTTTGGGCTTTTGGACAGTCGCGACTTCTGTTTCGTCAATATTTCAAATACGAGAAGCGCCAAATCCGTACTTTTGGAGAAGGTCTCAGTATATTTCGAAGAAGACACCAACTTTAGTCCTGTTAAAAGATCTTGTTCGACATAATAACGTAGACTTCGGTGTTCTTAGAGATAAATGTAGATTTCTACGTTTAAAATGTTGGAACCAATCTGGAACAGCTGTGTAATTTTGATGCCAAGAGTTTCACAGCACATTGATAAGCCAATTTTCATATCTCCATGGAAAGTGGATCAAAATATATTTCGGCACACTTCAGAATATACGAAGCCATTTGTCTTTTTTCTTTGGTTGTAAAAACTAGTCTTGGTTTAGCATAGCCTACTTGTAGACTCTCAGCCTATCTCTCTCTCTCTCTCTCTCTCTCTCTCTCTATATATATATATATATATATATATATATATATATATATATATATATATATATATATATATATATCAGTATAGAGACACGTGACACAGGCCAAAAGATTTACTTGCTTGCCTTATAATACATTGATTATCTAAAACTTCCACTGAAGCTAACTCGTATAGATCATAAATTTAGTATAATTTTGGCCTAAGCTTTTGTTACGACAAACTCCGTAGCACACTTTTGTATATTTATTATAATAACTGTAAAAATAAATAATTATTCGTAAAATCGTTAAGCAACATCAAACTAAACTTAAAAAAGAAATAAACACAGAAAGTTTTGGTTTCATTTAAAGCAATAGCTATAACCAAAATATTACGAAAGTCAAATTTTATATGACTTGACCAAAATAAAGCACGTGCAAACAACCAATATTTACGACTATAGGAAGACGACTGGCTAGGCGGTGTCGATGTAAGGTGATAAGAGCATAAGACTGAGTCAGCTAAATAAGTTAAAAACCTTTAAATAAACTATGAAAAGGTCGTGTTACTACTTACCTCCGTTATAACAGGCCCAATACTCTCCTATTAATTATTATTTTAGATTTTTCACCCACGCTTGGTCCTTCTAGGGTTAAATTGTTGGATTATTTTTTGTTTTCATGCTGTTATTAATGTTAACGTTTACAATACTAATTCGAAAAATATAGTTTGGTTTTCTTTTTCTCACATTGCTGGTCATCGTCGAATTTGCCCTGTTCCAAAAAATATATGTAGATATTAATTACCATTACCGCATTGGGAGGAATTTTCATTAATCCAGCTTGCGTTTAATCGATCTTATTAGTTTTATTTATGTGTATTATATACTTGTATTGTTCTGAAGATATTTTCTTGTGGCATTTTAAATTAATTACTATTTAAATGGGAATAAGCCACAATTGAAGGTTAAAATACGTTTATTGACGTTTCAATTTCCACTTCGGAAATTTTTAACGATTTCCGAAGTGGAAATTGAAACGTCAATAAACGTATTTTAACCTTTAATTGTGGCTTATTCCCATTTAAATAGTAATTTATATACTCGTATTTACATCAGATATTTTACAAAAATTTTTGTTGTAAAAAAATATATTTGGTCAAAGAAACTTTGTGTTTTGTTCTTTGAATAAAGAGATGTCAAAATATCAACAGTATACCATTTGCCACGATTGCATAAGCCATTGTTAAGATTACATTATATTCTTTAACAAAAGTTCTAACTCTAACTGTTAAATTCAACAAATTTGTCAAAAACAATCACCAAAACGTTCCTTTCAACATATATCTCATTCAAACCTGTTACAGTCCTGTCAAGATAAACTAGACAATACACGAATCCGAAAATCGGTAGCGAATGTCTTGGTATAAATAATGTCCGGCAATAAATGTAGTGCACGCAAGAACTGGCACAGTATGAGCATACAGAAGTTCATTTGAGTTTAAGCGCGCCTGGGGCGTTACTTCCGGTTTAGTCCTTACTTTACCAGATAAATGTCTTTCCACAAAAGGCGATGATGATTTACGTTTGGTACATGGATATTCGAATACGGTTAAACGAGGTTTATCCTCATATAAATTTCCACGTCGTTTCTAAGCTGAACTACTATTTGTAAAAGTTAATAAAGTAAGTAGGAAAAATGTAGGTATCACGATTTGGGTAAAAAGTATTAAACCTTTAGTTATAAATAATATAAAGTTTTAAACTTCTCAGAAAATTATTTTAAAAAAGCCTTTTTTTCTGTTTATTTACAATTACAATCTGGTCATAAATCTGGACCAATAAGCCATTTTATTATATCGCAAATCGTGCTTGAAAAGTTACTTGAATTCATGAGTTTACCCTATCGTGTTCTCCTAATCTAATCTGATAAATAACGTACTAATGTTAACATGCACCAAACACACAAGCACCATGCTTTACTTTTCACTGTCACTGAAACGAATTAGAGGGTTTTGTCTTGTTCAGTATTCTAGTTAGCCCTGTGTTGTAAAGGATCTGGATTACTTCAACATTCACATGGCTATAGAGTCATTTTTTATTGTTTTCAGCCGTCTTCTTGATAATTGTAGCTATAGGTTCCATACTCAGGTTCTTATGGAGGTCGCTCTTTCTCACGTATCAAGGAAAATTCGCAATGTTTCTCAGTAGTTTATTCTGAAATTTCTGGATTATTTCTATATTACTTTTCTTGGTACATCAGTAGAGTTGGCACCATTAGTCCATAATAGGTCGTAGTATTTGTTTATAAAGTAAAAGCTTGTTGTATATAGATTGAGAGGACTTCATCCAAACATCTAATACATTTTTTTTATCTTTTGCCAAGTTGTTCACTATTTTTCTTAACATGAGCTTTCCAGCGTAGTTTTACATCTAATGTTATACCTAGTTATTTTGCCGTATTGGAATATGGTACTTGGATATTATTAATTGTAACTGGTATATTTTGTATCTTTTTATTAGTAAAGTTTTAGTAAAGTTAACGTGTACAGATTTATTTTCATTCAGAATATTTTTTATTTTTTTTTTGTCCAAGAGTGTATTTTTTTAACTTTGTATCGTCAGCAAAGGTGACAATGGTATTATGTTTTATTACAGGTATAATCTACAAAAAACAGGGGTCACAAAGTTATAAATGCTGTCAATATACTTATATGGCGAACCAAACAGCCATTGGAAAGATGAAAATAAGATTTATGAGATTACGCACATCTTGTGATAGTGTAGAGGTCCAGCCAGTTAAGAGCTCTAAATTAGTGCCACAATATAAGAGATGTGAAGCGTATGGGCATACTTGGAAATACTGTGCCAGAGAACCAATGCACAAAAAAGCATTTAAACTTAAGATTTTGTAAAGCCAAAAAACGCAGAACCAACCACTGCGTCCATTGTGGTAAAGAGCATCCTGCCAACTACAGAGTGATCTGTACAAAGTGAGCTGTAATACCATAGTAGCCCTTTATATCGATAGATATCTTATGTATAATTTTTCTTTTTAAGGTACTACTATAAGGTAGTGCCACTTCTGAATTTAAATTTAAAAATAGATTTTTGGTAACACCATCTTTAAAGACGTTAAATGGCAGATACTTTTTCGCAATAAATTCTATGATAAGTTCGTCAACAATCGCTTTGTTTAAGGGATTAACTCTTACCTGAAAATAATAACATACAAGTAAGTCCTATAGATTTTTGCTATTAGGAGAAAAAAGGATAATAAATAAAACATTTTTAAAAACAAGCTTGTATTTAAATGTTCTTAAAAGAAGAAAATAAACTTTAAATTAAATCAAACCTATTCATTTATGACATTACACAATTTATATGATAAAAAACTTGTCGCGATACAAACTAGATAAAAGTATGTTTGATGCTGCTGACAATGTATCGCAGACCACAGAAACAGGGGTTAAAATGTACAATATACGAAGGGAAAAGCTATGATAGATCTTCTAGACGAGACAAAAATGCCTAAATTTTAAGTGGTCCTGACGATATCTTGCTTCTTCTATTTGTGACAGAATCTGGGCAATTTTTTGTATTGTGGTCTTAAAATAACTGTTCGATTAACGAGTCTCTTGAAGTTGTCAGGTAGAAGGCCGAAGACTACGAGGTAGACTTATGCATGATGTAATAGAAATCACTAGATACAGAAATCTATGAAGGCGATCCACACACGATATCACTATGACCACTTCACTCCCACCAGGGGCTCACGACTGACGAGAGAAAGGATCAAGTATATAATAATTAACGACTTGGACAACTGAGTGACTTAATCGAGCACGCGACCCACAATTCGATTATATTGTACATTCATTATAAATCTTATATTTGAATGCTGTATATTTAGATGACAAAGAAATGAAAAAAAGGATATTTTCATCACAAAAGTCGAACATAAACGTTGACATCAACATCAACCATCAACATGACGGAGTTACACTTTGGGGTTAAGCGGATACGTCAGAGCTAAGGACTTGAAAGGTTTCATAAATATATTTTTAGTTCAATACGATATCTAGGTACTTGTCTTAATGATTTTATTTAACAGAAAAATGCGTAGAAGCAACGCATTTATTTACGCGTTTAGCCTGAACTTACTTATTTAAACGAACCTTCAGAACAATTCTAGAATCGTAGATGACGATCGTGAATAGGAACCACACATCAACAACTACCCAGAATGTCTTCAGGGTCAACTGATTGGTGTAAAAGCAGGCTAATAAAATGTGATTGATTGCGACATAGGTAAAAGTACGACTAGTATAAGACCCTAATTGATTTGATAAGTACTTTGTGGGTTTGCATGTTGGTGAGTTAATAGTATTGACAATGAAGGGAAGAGCTAGGTTTTCTCTATAGATTTTAGAAAAAGCGTACATTTTATGGTGGACGAAATTTTTAGACATTTTGAGATTTTAATATAATCAATCAGAATTGACTGTTTAATAAAAGTAACAATTCCTTTAGCTTTTAGCAACACAATATGAAACTAACTCTAGTAATAATAACTACTCTCTTGAGTTTATTCATAAGAAAATATCCACTAAAAAGAAACCAATTGACTATGTAGACATTGAAAACAATCCACTCAACACTTTGTTCACCACAGAAGAACTTGAAAATTGCCTAAATACCACTAAAGATTCCATACCAGGACCAGACAATATTCCAGTTCCCTTCCCAACACTGCCAAAGTATATCTCCTTAAACTTTACAATAGGATATGGACTAAACACGAATTTTCCTCAAGATGGATGGACGCTATAATTATTCCCATATTGAAATTAAACCAACCTCGCACTAAACCAGAATCATATAGACCCATTTCCCTTATAAATGTAGCGTGCAAAATGATAGAAAAGATGGTGAATAAAAGTTTACTATGGTTCCTTGAAAGGAATAATCTATTCATTACCGAACAAAGTGGAATTCGTCAAAACCGATCATATGGACAAATTAGAAATTCATGAAAGTTTCGCAAATAAACAGAAGTGCCTTGCTGTATTCTTTGCCATAATAAAAACATTTGATATGGCATGGATTTGACATTCTTAAAACCCTAAGTAATTGAGATGCAAAAGGTAATGTACTGCACTTTATACAAAATTTCCTCAGTAAACGATAGTTCAAAGTCCGCGCAAATGGTACCACATCTTGCACTAAATCTCAAGCAAATGGAACACCACAAGGATCTGTTATAAGTACAACACTTTTTTTAATATCAATAAATAAGATATTAGACAACTGTCCAAAGGTTGTTAAGGCCAGACTTTACGCTGACGATCTTGTGTTGTTCTCCAAAGGTAAAAACATACAATCATTACAGAGAAATCTACAAAATGCATTAAACAACCTAGAAAACTGGTCATGAGAATCAGGATTACAATTTTCCATTACATTTTCAATTACATTAAATTTTTGGGAATGCTGTTTGACAAACAATTATCATGGAAGTCTCATATTATTAATCTAAAAAAATCATGCTAAAACGGTCTTAATTTAATGCGTACCTTATGTCATAACAACTGGGCTTCAGACTACAAATATCTCATTTTACATTTATAAATCACTGATAAGAAGCAAGTTGGATTATGGATGCATATTTTATGCCTCTGCGAAAAAAAAACAGTGCTAAATCAACTTGAGGCTATTCAAAACACGGCACTTCGAACTGCTACAGGAGCATTTTGTACACGCCCTGCCACAAGTCTACAGTGTTTAACCGGCGGACCTCAATTCATTTTTTAAACAAAAGTTGTTAACTAAGTGGGAAAGTGATTGGCAAAATTCGCAATCAGTGCTACGCAAAATTAAACCTGAGACAACATCTTGGTGTGATATTGATCTTAACCGACAACTGTTTGTGAATTTAACCCGGTTGCGTATAGGTAAGCCTATGACAGTGTCCCATTAGCCAAGCTATGGCAGGTGCTAGAAGACAAGAATATTGCACCGATTTACATTAACGCTGTAAGGGAGTTGTACGATGATATGACGAGTGTAATAAAGATTGGACAAAAAGTGACAAAAAAGATAAAAGTGACCAAAGGACTTCGCCAAGGCTGCTGCATTGCACCTACACTCTTTAAGATTTATTTGGAGGGGGTTTTGGATATTTGGAAAAGAAAATGTGAACCTATGGGTGTTAAAATTGGAGACCATACACTGTACAGATTGCATTTTGCTGATGACCAAGTAATACTTGCAGAAGATCAAGATGATATCCACTACATGTTACGAAAAATAGATGAAGAATATACTAAGTGGGGCTTATCAATTAATCCATCAAAAACAGAGTACGTAGTAGTGGGAGGTGAAGGAAAGCACTTAGAACTAGGATGCAAACAAATTCAAAATACTGATAGCTATAAATATCTCGGTGTAAACATTACAAACAATGGTCGGAATACAAAAGAAATAGCTACTGGAATTGGTCAAGGAAATTCAGCAATACGTCAACTGAATAGTATACTTTGGAACAACCACATCACTCGAAACACAAAAATTAGGATATACAAAAGTATCATAGAAAGCATTGCTACATATGGTTCAGAGCTTTGGGTAATAAATAAAAATGACGCTTCCAAAATAAAAGCAATGGAAATGAATTATTGGAGAAGATGTTGCCAACTCACTAGAAGAGATAGAGTAAGGAATACTGAAATCAGAGAGCGTATGGGCATAGACATTGACGTCCTGGAAACTATAGAATGCAAAAGGCTGAAATGGTATGGCCATGTAGAAAGGATAAATGATCAACGATGGCCAAAGAGAATGTTACAGTGGATCCCCACCAACCGCAGCAAAAAGGGAAGACCAAGAAGATCGTGGAGACAAGAAGTAAAAGGTGCAATGGAAGATAGGGGTCTACAAGTAGATGACTGGAACGATCGCAAGCGTTGGAAGCTAGGTTGCGAGAAATGGCGGCGGCTGTAATAAACTCGTTATATATATATATATATATATATATATATATATATATATATATATATATATATATATATATATATATATATATATATATATATATATATATATATATATATATATATATGCGTATAGGTCACACGAGATTGACCCATAGTTAATTAATGGCTAAAACAAACCGTTCTTTATGTGATTTGTGCAATTTTAATAGACTGCCCTAAATGTAATAAAGAAAGACACAAAAACTTATTATCTAACGAATTATGTAAAATTTTAGGTCCAAATTGTAATATTAATGGTTTATTTAAATATCTTAAAGATATTAATGTACTACATACTATATAATGTATATTATATAAGGTTAGCATAACACTAAAATATTATATAAGGTTAGCTCAAACATATTCAACATCAGAAAGTTCAATATTGTCTTCTTATCGCAATTCATCTTCAAAACTCTCTTGACTTTGATATCTCGCTATGTTGCTGTAGATTGTAAATGTTGCTGTAGATTGAAACGGTTAAATCTTTTCAACTTTACAGCCACTTGTTGGATAAAATAGTACCTAAACCTTCTCTTCCATACATAAAAAGTTCTAGTACACTTCCCGTCATATAAAACTGGTACACTTTTTTTTCCCAATGTAAATCTGTGTTTAGATCAATTCGTTGTTGCCATCACAGATAACGGAATTGCACTAAATCTAAATAAAAAAAATATCGTTCAAAAATGTATTATTGTAATTATATTGTAATGTAGATAGGTATTATTTTTATCATTAACAACAAAAAACCGTATCTAATTAATTTAATAACCAGAGATAGGGTTGAGTTAATATCCAAAATGTTTAAGCGATCTTTAAACCTGGGGTATTGACACAGGGAACATTGGAATGCGCCTACTGTAATTTTATACTTCAATTGCCTACCGACTACGAACTGTATTTTGTGTTAATAAGTTTAGTAACAGGCAAACTACCGAGATTAATTGATTATTTAGTACAAGAACGATAAATGTGAAAAAAAAATATTATACTTTATCCTACGTATTATAAACTATAAAATATCCGGGGCGAAAAAACGCTTTTCAAAACGTGACAGTTACAATCCAATATCTGAAGATCGATTATCTATCATTATTTTTGAATTGAAATATTTTCATAAATTATAATAAGACACATCAATGTATGGGTACTTAATTGAGATGATTGAAAATTACAAAATTAATATGGGAATTTTTTAGGATGCATGTTTAAACAAATTTAATGTGATTGACTAATCGAGAATTTTCGATAAGATTTTAGTTTTTTGTACACTTAAAACTGGCGGTCTGTCGCACAGCCCTGCTTTTAGCTGGTTTCATATAATGTTTTCGTTGAACTGGCAACGGTGCCCTAGAAATTAGAATGACACAAGATCAACGTACACAACTTAAAAAACACGATTTTTGGTTATAAGAGTTGTACCAGATTTTATGACGCGAACGGTACATATCTGGTTTTAATATGGAAATCATTATAGAAATTTTCTTCATATATGGTTGAGAGGACTTCTTAGTAACAAGCTATTTCTATTATGTTCATTTAAAGTTTTTGGTAATTATAAATATTATGAAAACATTAAATGCCTAAACTAAGTGAAGAAAAAGAGGTAAAATATCTACTTGTATAATTTTTTATTGACAACTATGTACAATATATTCTCAGAATATAGATCATTGTCGGTTTCCTTAATCTAAACCTCTTAAAAAAGTATATCATTACAAAACTTAAAATGGTCGCTTCTACCTCAAATTTTTTATTTTCGGACTAACTTTATAAACACTAGATTACAAACTATTCGATTTTATTAAATCTTCTTATACCGGATCCACGTCTCTCAACAACAATAAACAACGATATATAGGTTATATTTTTGATTTTGCGATAACCTACAACATAATAACAGACTACAATAAACACAATTTAAATATCTTCCAGATAACGTCTTATTTGGTACTTTATTTGGCAAATAAATATTTAATATTTTATCTGTTAGATAAGTTTACTCATATCAGTTGGTAGTTCAGCTTTCTTTCTTAAGTGGCGCTAGGTGTTTTAATCGAAACTAACATAAAGCTTTAAATTATTTTGTTTATTAAAGATTATGTTAAAAGTATAGCAACTAATATTTTTGGCAATTTTGCGAAATGAATAATTCGACTATTAATTATATAAATCCGTAATTATTATTGTTAGTATTATCAATTAAACTTAATGCTTTAAGAACAAAACATGAATAAAATGTTAGTCAGTAGTTCAGATTTATTTCCTAGGTGGCGTAGTTACCCTACCGGACAAACAGTGTGACTTGTCGTCCTAGCCTTTTATATAGATAGGTTATTTCTTAAAGAAAATATTTCAAAACATCAATAATATAAAAAGATACCTAGATATTAAAAACAATTCAAAATAATTCAGAAAGGCCAATTTTCTTTAGCAGTGTACATTTTTCCATATTTGTCTCTTTTTAGGAAATGCCCTGTAAATATGCAGTCAAAGTTCATATAAATTACACTAATCTGGTTGACCCTAAATATGACACACATATTGAGCGAGCATTGTAACACACCCTTATCCAGTATTAAGTATTCTTTATGGCTTCGGTCTTTTGCAACGACTGCGACGGTAAAGAGTTCCGACGCAATTATTTGCTCAAGACAGGTTAATTTTTTCAGTAAAATATAATATGCTATACGTTTACTATAAAGAAATGAGAAATACTGGACACAATAAAAGTTGTTTTGATTGCAACAAAAGTCTAGCTAGACAGTATGTTGTTTTGGCATTTTAGGGAACAATGGTTTTACATAAATTCGGATAAAATACTACAAAAAAATATTTATGAATAACAAGATCTTACTGCTTTTAGTACATAAATTACCAAAGGTGATAAAAAAACGATTTAAAAATATTAATAATTTGTACTAGGTAGTAATAAGGTACTAATATTATCTGAAAATATACGTAGTACATTGTTTACACAGTCTGTGAACGCGGCAAGTAAAGCAGGACTCGTTGTTAACGACGTTGTTAAGCTATGTTGGTTGTTTAAAACCCCAAAAATGTTCAACAGAGAAGCCAAATTAACAACAAGTTTACCTTTGAGCAAGTTAAAGAATTCACATATCTTGGATCACTAGTAAAGACAACAAACACTACAAGCAACTAAGTAAAAAGACGCATAGCAATAGCAAAAAAGACTTCATGATCTTCAGAAACATAAGTCAAAACCTATAAAATGTACAGTAAAGCTCAATATTTACAATACCTTAATAGGACCGGATTTGATATATCGGATTAAAAATGGAAGAGAGTACCTGTAACTTTGAAATAAAAATACTTCGAAAGATACAACTTTGAATTATACTAGCTATACACTGATCCAGATATTGTAAAGTTTATCAAAGCCAAAAGACTAAGATCATCTGGATACTGGACACGTTACTATGATATTAAATAATGAGTACACACACCGAATGCCATTCTCAACCCTGAGCAGAAAAAGTAGAGGACGACCAAGTAAAAGATGGATTGATAATGTGGAAGGAGACCTTAAGATTTTAAGGGCCACAAGATGGAGGAAAGTTGCTAGAAATCGACGGTACTCCCGACTTCTCTGTGAGCAGGCCAAGGTCCACAAAAGATTATTAAGAAAATTATAGTGATGATGAAAATATATAACCCAGGTCACCAAAAGATTAAATTTAAACCCACTAGCATGGTATTTCTTGATTTTAAATCTGCTACAATGAAAGAAGACATTTCTAAAGGAAAAGAGGCTTAGAAAAATTCTACGTAAATTAGACCTTTGACTAGGAAAAATACAATCTAAAATCTCAAATACTTAAAAATTAAAAATTTAAATACACACAACCAAACTTATATAGAATCACCATGTATTTCAAACCAATATTTATTTCTTTTAAAGAAACTTGTTATTGTTGCGAAGAATAAAGGTTTTTATTAAAAGTAAATACACCAATAAAACAATCAGATAACACAGCCCACAGTATAGATTATTTGTTTTAGTTGTAAATTAAACGTATCTTTCGCTTTTAAAATCAAAAATGTGCCTTATATGCTTAACTGATGTGCAAAGGCCAAAAATTATTGGTTTTGTGAACAAAGGAATATCTCAGGAGGACATAGTTGCACAGGGCGTTGTCAAAAACTTATGCTAGGTATCAGGAGTTAGAAGCGCCTAAGAATAGACCAATATGGAGTCCACAAAAAGTAACAACAGCTTACCACGATGATTTTATTGTCCAAGTAGCTAGAAGAGACTAAATAATTTATCATCTATAATCTAGGGTATGTTTCAGTTAAAACGATAAGAAGACTTCGTCCCTAAGGACTATGCAGCAGTAGACAGTTGCGGGTTCCAGGCAGCAGAAGATTGATCTCATAAATCAGTGTCTTCAATATCAAAACTGGAATATTGGAAATTGGCAAAATGTAGTATTTTCAGACAAAACCAGGATTTGTATAAAATTATATGACCGATGAATTCGTGTAATTAGAGGCCAAGGAAGGCAAGCACGAACGAAAACAGCCAGATCTGTTCACAGGCATAAAGGAGGGAGTGTTCTGGGGAAGTAATATGGTCGGTGAAAAAACTTCTTTAATTTCCATTCAACTAACTTTAATAGCTCGCAAGTATGTTGATTTGACTCTAGAACCTATAATTAGACTCTGAAAAAGTTCAATGGAAAAAACATTAATTTTTATGCATGATAATGCACTTCCCCAAACCAGGAGATTCACTATAGACTTCCTTGAAGCAAAAGATGTCAATATTTTGTAGTGGCCTGCTTGTTCACCCTTATCCCTATAGAGTATTTGTGAGATATGCTTTCAAAAAGGAATATACCTCGCCGGCATAATCCACAAAACACCGTACAGCTTGTACAAGCTGCTCTTTAAGAAAGGAAACAAGCTACCAAAATAAAATGTTGACTATTTGTTTAGAAGCATGTCCACGTGAATTGAAGCTTACATAAGGCCTAGGGTCAGTAATAAATAATAAATAATAAGAAATATGTCGATCGGATAGCCAAGCGGGCTGGGCGGCTGGCTTCTCCTTCGCTTCAATGCGAGAGATGTCAGTTCAAATCCCCGGCTCGGTGAACAGAAACCAAAAAGGCTAACGCAGTAGTTTAAAATTCTAAAATGAATCTGCGGCTTAGTCTAGAATATGCTGGTATCTGATCGGCCTATGGTGGAGCAGTACGGCAAGAGATAAGGGCTTGCGGCTAGGTGATACTCCTCCATAGATCCCTACCGGAAGGGCGTGGAACGCCTAAATACCGGGTATATATATATAATAAGAAATATCAGATGATGTATTGAAGTCCAAACTATTACTAAAAATAAGAGATTTCGATGAAATGTTATACAGTATGGCAGGAATAAAATGTAACCTCGTTTTGGCAAGCATTTTTAATTGGACTATCTACGGAAATAAAACAGCCCTACGATAAAGGAAAAACATTAATTAATGGCCATCTTAGTAATGCGATAGTTTACTAACGTTCACACCACTGTTTACCAGGAAAATATGATTGATGATCTTTTTAAGGAATACTTTCACCATATGATATGCCTAATTTCAACAGATTTTGGAATTGTTTTGGATAATACTCTGCATCATTCAACAAAATCTAAAGAAATAACCATGACGACAACTGCTTGACAAATAGTACAAATATATAAGATGACACTGGTGACAAGTAAAAATACGATATATAAAACATGAGATGTTCTGAAATAAATACTGAAAAAATCAATGTAAAAAAATAACAGAAATGTCTCATTTTCTAAATATCCTTTTTTATAACTTCCGATTTATTAGAAACAGAGACAGGCTTCACGATTTGGATCATCTCTCTGTTCATTTTTATTGTTTTATTTCTAGACTCCAAAGAATCACTATTTATGAGTCCTCTTCTAAGACCTCCAAGAATCTCCTATTTCTTCGTAATAAATTTATTCCAATGAAATAGGACGAAATCCCGTCAGTCATCATATGTGTTCATACCGTGCCAAGGCTATAATTCCCTAGAGTTTGCCAGCTCTTTGGGACAAAGCTTAGTCGATACTTCTCTCACTGCACGGGCACTATGTTATTTTACCTCGGAATTGGAGAGCGCAATAATAGTCGTCCCACATATCTCACTGTATGATGAACCAGTTGTGGTGCGACTGCCTAGAGATTTTCCGATTAAGCATGGTGTCGGTGTATAATTATATGTATTTTGGGTTTGTGTCTGTGGACCATGTTGAATTAAAAAATCTATAGTTAATTAATAGAGCTTTCGTCTTTATGTCGTGTTGTCAGTATATCCGCGGGTTTTTATACGTTCGTACCTCATATAAATCTATCCACTTTTATATCCATAGGATGACCCCATCTTGCTTACGCGGGGTAGTAGACACCTGCTGCTTAGTTTAGAGCTGAGGAGATATAATAATTTTAGCGTATTTATTTATAAAAAATAAATAGTTAGAATATAGCCACACTTGAAGTTTAAAATAAGTTTATTGACGTTTCAATTTCCACTTCGGAAATCGTTCTCAAAATACAAACATTAATAAATTTAACAAATTTTAATTTTTATTATCTCATTTATATTAACAATTCAGACATATATTATACATTTGTACGACTTTAAAACGATATTGCCAATATTTCTGAGTTGCGCTCCTAGGACGACGACTTTATATTATATAAAATCAACTTTAACTTGAGAATATCCGTTAGAAAAAATCATAGTATAGCATAGTAATTCGTCTTTAAAAAAGACAACCACATGCCATGATGACAGCAAAATTCTCTTGTTAGTGATTTCATAGTCAATCATGAGGAAAAAAACAGGAAAAAACCTCATAATACTATCCCGAAAAGGTAAGTATTTATTCTTACATTTAGTTTACTCTCAATAAACACCAAATTGTGATTGTATATCGTCGGTATACTGCGAAAACCAGGTAAATGTCAAAATACCGAAATCGAGAAAAAACGTTTTTAAAGTTTAGTTTTTTATTATGAATTAAGCAGTCAGCTTGTTTTTGATATTAGGTATTTTAGTGAATGATGCATATATCTGAAATGATATTCTCTCATTAGTTTGAAAAAGTTAAGACACCTATCTGAGTAATCCTAAATTTAAGTTGGAAATGCTATCACTTACCTGGTTTTACCTGTAAATCTAAATAAATCAGTTACTCTTCAAATAACATATTTAACACAAATATAATAAACCAATTATAACATTTTTCAGTTTTGTGATCGAGATATGAGGCTTTTACTAGGTAATAGCAATGTTTTAAGGTATTAGTCGATATTTACGACATTTAACTGGTTTTCCCTGAAAATTTTATTAACAGCTGTTTGTAGTTATAGTTATTATTTATATGAATGATAGGCAGTTTTATAGAAAAAACAAATTTATTTCGAATATAATAATAACAATATTATTATGAAGCTTCCTCGTCCGATTCGTAACTGAAAGCAGGCTCTGGCAAGATGTCCGTTACATCATTTCCCGTTTTCAAATTATGATACCACCCTTGATATTCCTCCGGTATCACTCCCTTATCACATAGCTGTACCAAATCTCTCTTTTTTTGCTATGCTAATTGGCAAATGTTCATCACAAAGTTCTTCAAGATTGGTTGTTTGTATTAGTTGATAACTTGGCGTGCTTTTTTCTTGTTGACTACCGTGCAGTATCAGTAAGGAAATAATTGAAGCTTGTTGACATGTCATAATTAAAATAGATTGTGTTTGTCTCTCTTTTCAAGAATCTCATTCTTTTTATCTTCAACCACATTATTTTTTCGCCGTTTTGGTCTTTTGTCCGGTTTTTAATTAAAGTGTGTGACAAATTTTTTGAATCATAAAAGTCGTAGTATTTAAATTCTTTACGTTTGTATGACTATATACATACTTTTTTATCATCAACCCAGATATTTTTAGTTCCTCTTGCATTTTGAAAAACAGACAAGTAATCTGGCATCCCATAGATAGATCTGTGTTTTTAGCGGTTTCGATACTATGCATAGAGTCAACTTCCATATAGGAATGTACAGACTCTAAAAATTTGTATTCAATAATATTTAAATGGTCTATGTTTTGAACATCCCATAGTAGTAAGGCTGCAACATGCTGATTACGATTCTGTCCTCTGCAGGTATCAGAAAATAAACTTATTTCACTAACATACTCTGGAACACATTTTGATAAGTAGTGGAGTATAATGCTTCCTATTTCAGAACTTTCTCGTCTACCGTTAATTTCTGACCAGGCAAAACAGTAAGCTGCATTTGGTAATGCGGCTTCATATACACACAAATTGTAGAATTTTGTTTTTCAAGATTACATACTTCTTTTCTTTTCTGATGTTTTCTGTACCTGTTTTCGATTCGATTTGTCAGTTGGATTAACCCTAACATATTTATTACAAACTAAACATTGATCTTTTTTAGGAACAAAAAAGTTTAAATTATAGTCGTTAGAAAATATTCTTCGATATGTAATTTCGTTAATACCTTCCAGTTTGTTCTGCCCACAGTCATTTATATAAAGTTGGTACATTTTTCTTATACTTAAATTTTTGACCAAATATCTACGCTTTGAACTTTGGCGAATATAATGTGGGCCCATGGTTGGAAACGACTCAATATGAGCCTTCACGATTTTTCGGGTTTCACTGCTTGTTTTATTTGGCGGTGTATGCTTGCCTCTTTTATCCGTATCTGCATAACAACCTAGAATATCAGTTTTTCTTACAACATCTTGTATTAACGACGCTGATATTCAAAGTGTCTTACAAAAAAATTTCTCACATACCTGTATGTCTTGACCATTCAATAAAAAGTAACACTTTTTGAAAAATGCACGTGTTTTTTTTAAACTTCGACAAACTGCATGTACTCTCTTTGGTAGCTCCATTTTAATACGTGCAAAAAGAAATTTTTTCTGGTCTATATATTCTAACTTCCAATAATCACGACATAGTCTTTGTCTGTAATCTTCGCTGAAATAACTGACACATTTGTAAACGCACTCTGAACAGTTAACTGGTTTTGACAATTTTGCTGGTCTATTTTTGTCTCATAAGGCAAACCCTTAGCAAGCCTCCTTTCTGCGACATTTATTACCCATTCTTTAGAGTTAGCTTTTCTCCAACATTTTAGTGGATGTACGTCTTTCTATACTTTCTCAAGAAGTAGATTTAATATTCAACTAGCTATTTCAGTTGACACTAAATTGTTCGTGGGTGCACCTATTTCAGTATTTTCTTTCTTATCATTTAGGCTATCAGGGTCAGCTGTTTGTAATTTATATATACTTCCTAGAGAGAGTAATCCCTCTTCACTTGGCTGATGTGTGGGGTCTACATCTGAAAAGTCACTATCAAAAATGGATTCCATCATTGAGACTATATTGTTCTGAGAATCATCAAGAACTGGTGTCTTAAATTTCAAAGAAATCTAAAAATCACAAGATATTGCACAAAAAGTAACTAATTAATACCTATTAACAAAGTGTTTCAAAACTTTCTTCCTATTCATAAACATAGAAGACAAGCAATTTTATTTAATAGTTTGCTTAATTTTAGCGTAATCTTTTAACTTAACACCATTAAGATCATTTATGATTTTAGCTTAGTAATCATTTCTAAATTTTAACTCAACCCGTTTTCAGGTAGAATGAAGTAAGTGTACTTAAAGGTTTTTACTAGTCGATATGAAAGAGAAATTTTAACAAATCATACACGTAAAATGTATTAAAGACACTTATCACCATTTTACTGAATATGGTATGCAGTAGTAAAAATATATTGTTGTCCAGCATAATAATATATGTGGGCTTACTTTGTTTTACATGCAACAGAACTTTAATTTTATGAAAGTAAGTAGCGATATATTGTTTTAGTTGAAAATGAAAAGTTGGTTAGGTGTAACTTATTTGTTTATTACACAAATTATCTGCTAAACGGTAAGTCGTATCATTTATTGGGTTATAGAGCGGAAAAAGCTGAGAATTTTGGTATACTTAACTCAATATTTTAAAATTTGTCATTTACCTGGTTTTCGCAGTATACCGACGATATGTCTGTTATAAAAAGAAACATTTGTTAACATATGTTTTATTAAAAACACAGTGTTTATCAAATATTGATTTTATATCATCATTTATTCCGGATCCTAATTGTGGAAATATTGCAGTTGTCAAATCGATTAACATAATCACTAACAACTCGTTTAAAGGTAGGAGTTCCCCTTCTCTCCTTCAAAGTCTCTTTGAAGATACTAAACGTTTCCTCAAATCCGACCCTGAGTTAGTAGTGACTAAATCTGACAAAGAAAATGTTACCTTAGTAATGTTAAAAGATGATTACTTTAAACTTTCTCAAGAGATTCTTGATCTGGATTCATCCTATGTAACCCTCCCTAATGGTCCAACTAGTAATATTCAAAATAAATCTAATGCCCTAATAAAACGCCTTTGACAAAAGAAACAAATTGATTCAAACACTAAAAAGAAACTCTCATTCTATAAAAGTGTTGTTGCTAAATTTTACACTCTCTCTAAAATCCATAAACCTACTTTAATTATGAGACCTATAGTTTCCTCCATAGGCTCACAAACTGAACATATTGCAAGCTTTCTCACTATTTTAACTGAAGCTTATGGTTAGAATATTGCTACTAAATCAGAGATTTTTTTTAAGTTGTCGAGTTGTCAAGACTGTTGTGGCAGAACTGCCTTACCACATAATTATGTTCTCGTCAGTCTAGATGTGGTCTCCCTCTTCAGTAATGTTAACTTAAATGTCGTTCTCTGATCTATTCATAAACACTGGAATAAATTTTCTGCAGTATGTAGCATTGATTATGGTATGTTTATTGAGATGATAGAATTTTTGGCACTCGTACGGGAGCCAGTATCTCTTCAGTTCTGGATACATATATAATCTGTAGAATATTGTTCTTCAGGTTATTCTTTTTAACGTTTCTTTTATTAAAAAGTATGTTGATGACATTATTGTGTCGTGTCCACTCGGTTTAGAGACTGAGTTCTTAGACATTTTTAATAGCTATAACTCTCACCTTCAATTTACTCTTGAAAAAGAGGATCAACACCAATCTGTTTCTTTTCTTGACACAATATTCATCAGAGAACTTAATAACATCACTACAATTGATTGGTATAGAAAAAAGTGTAACCCTGGAAGATACCTCAACTACCATTCTTATCTGGCTGACCCTGTTTTTAGAAAGAAGAATCTTAACATCCTTTTACAACTATTTCTAGATAATTCTTACCACGAATCTTTACTCAGGAAAATCATCTTCTACACATCCTCTGTTATACTCAACACACAAGAAGACCCTCCATTAAAATATTCAAAATATTCGCTGACTAACAATATTCCTAAAATCTCTTTGTATTACTTCCATTTATTAAGAATGTCTCCCAAATTGACAGGAATTTTTGCTCAATACTTACCAATTGTAAAAATTGCTAATAAAAGCACTCTAGTTTTGGGATCTTTGTACAATCTTGTTGTGTGACGTCCTCTCGTGGGAGTCACTATCCGGGTAGCTTTTAGACAGTCAGAGACAGAGTTCAAAATAAAAATAAAACTTTATTGTCTTCCTTAAATTAAATTGACAAAAATCTCATGTACATATTTACAATTTGGTTTAGTCTTCTCAGTACCTGGCCTATTTATTCAAATTAAGCTTGACCTTGTCATATGGAACTAGTCTTATCGGCAAGCGAGTGTGTATTTGAAATTTTACGGTAACGTTGTATCGATTTAATAACAGCGGACGATAGGTACAAAGGAAGGAAAGGAACTCAACACGTCCCTTAAGTGATTCGGGTTAATAGGACACTCCTCGACAGTCTCAACACGACTGCTTCAGAGTACGGGTAGTGAAGAGCTCAACACGCTCTTCGGGTAACGACGGTAAAAGGAACGGAAACAACTTGTGAACTCAACACGTCCACAAGCCGGGGTAGGGAAGAAGAGAACCTTCAGTCAACACCTGTCGATTCTGTCTCTATCTGGAAATGTTGCGGTTTATATAGCGGAGCTGTGTAATTAGTTTTGCCCTTTCTACTGTCGATACACTCCTACTTCATGGGTTGGTTCGCGCGCACGCTGGTTTAACGGTGATGGCTTTGACTCATCGTTACACCCCCTCTTCCTGGGAAAAAAAAAATTTGGAACAAAATTTTTTTATTTTTATTCCTTGCCAGGTACTTGGTTACCCTAAAAAAAATTTACAATACATCGAAATAAAAAATGTCCGCCCTAAAAAAAATATAAATATCGTCTTCTTAAACAAAAAATCGTCTTCCTCTCTCTTTTTTACTAGGACGATGGGGGAACTGTACGGGCTATTAGATTTTTCTATCACGTTCTCTTCTAGCATCTTATCTATCTCATCGTTTATGATCTTGTGCATTGCCGGGTTTCGGGGCCTGTATCTTTGTTTGATCGGTGTATTATGTTTGAGTTTTATTGTATGTTCGGTTAGATGTGTTGTTCCTTTAATTTGTTTAAATTTCTCCAATTCTGTTAGTAACAATTCCTGTAATTGTTTTTTTTTCTCTATTGTTTAGTGTAGTACTGATGTCGAGCTGCTCTCGTTTCGGACTGTTCGTGAATTCCGGTATGTATGACGGAATATCTTCGGTCTGGTCGTCGGCCGCGGTATCGGTCGGTAGTTCGGTATATCTTCGGTCTGGTTGTCGACCGCGGTATCGGTCGGTAGTCGGTATATTTTCGGTGTGGTCTTCAACCTTGTTATCGTTCGGTAGTCGGTGGGTCGTTTTGTTATATATTTTGCTTCTCTGTTGGAGCGGATATCTTGCGGTTGGTGTTTCGTTGACCCTGGAATTGGTCGGTATTCGGTTATTGTCTGCATTGTACGATCTGGATCCGTGTTCTGTCCTGGTTGGGTATTGTTCTCTCCTTCTTACGCGATTTCTATTTAAGATGTTTGATAAATCAAGGCCCCATCTTGTTATTTCATGCATTCCCAGTACTACTTCTGAAGCTAGGTTTGGTAAAAAATGTAGCTTGGCATTTCTCCAAACGTTGTCTATGGAACATTTTGCTGTAAAATAGATTTCTATGTTGCTGGTTTTTCCGTCTGCCAGCGTGATCTTTAAAGCTTTTCTGTCGCTTTTTGTTCCACATTGTTCCAATATTTTTTTACCTTTTTGTCCTATAAACGAATTTTGGGCTCCTGTGTCTATTAGTGCTCTTAACTTTTTACCGTTGCTGAACGTTATCGTTGTGTGGGGTCGTTGATCTGTATAGTGTGCGTAGCTGGAGGTTGTTAGGGAGGACTCTAAATGCTGACTGGGTTGCCTCCTTTTTGTCCAGTCCTGTTGGAGTTTTCCGGTCGGCTTCTACATTGGCAATTATTGGAAGTTGTTCCTCGGGTTCCGCAATGGCTGCAGAAGAGTACAGCAATAGCTCTGCAGTTTCTTCTATTGTGGCCTCTGCGGCCGCATCTCCAACAACAGGTCTGTCTGTCAAAATTCTGTATTTTGTTATTACCACTATTTGCCTGTGTCCAGTCACACCTTGTATTGTTTCTGCTATATATTTCTTTTTGGACCATATCATATTCTTCCGCTAGTCTGATGATGTCCTGTGTTGACGATACGTCTTGCCTCTTTATATACAACTTGTATTTCGGGTTCATATTGGTGTATATCCTGTTTAGTTCTTCTTGGTGATTGAATTCACCATGTCTTCTGATCATTGTTTGAATATCAATGATGTAGTCTTTTACACCTTCGTTGTTTCGTTGGAGTCGGTTCCGGATTTGAGCTTCCAGAGATTGCGTGAGAACGGAGGAAACGAAGAAATTGCGGAAATCTTGTTCGAAGTCTTTTAATTCGTTCCAATATTTATTATTGTTTCTGTACCATAGTAATGCTTTCCCGTTTAATGTTCCTGGTAGAGCTTGTAAAACGTGGGTGTCTTGTAGGCCGTAAGCTGTCTGGAGTTCTTTCAACCGTTCTATGAATTCTATTGGGTCTCTTGAACCGTCAAAGTGTAACCCCCATTTGCGTACTATTTCCATCTTTCTTTGTCTGTCTTCCATCTGGTTTTCTTCTATTTCCTCTGCTTTGATGATCGCAACTAATCTCGCTCTTAGCTCGCTGAAATTCCCTTCCGTCGGCTGTTCTCTGTTTGTTAATTCGGCTATAAGTTCGTCTTTCTTTAATAGGTACACCCAACTAACCTTCGACGTTTCCGGAGCGTCTGTCATTTTTGAACTGTGAATCACCCTGTCTTTGATTAAAATTTGAAATGTAGTACTGTCTCATGAAAATAAAATTCGGAATTCGGTCGGTATTATTGTTTAAAACGTATTTTTCTGCTCGGGCGCCATTTGTGACGTCCTCTCGTGGGAGTCACTATCCGGGTAGCTTTTAGACAGTCAGAGACAGAGTTCAAAATAAAAATAAAACTTTATTGTCTTCCTTAAATTAAATTGACAAAAATCTCATGTACATATTTACAATTTGGTTTAGTCTTCTCAGTACCTGGCCTATTTATTCAAATTAAGCTTGACCTTGTCATATGGCACTAGTCTTATCGGCAAGCGAGTGTGTATTTGAAATTTTACGGTAACGTTGTATCGATTTAATAACAGCGGACGATAGGTACAAAGGAAGGAAAGGAACTCAACACGTCCCTTAAGTGATTCGGGTTGATAGGACACTCCTCGACAGTCTCAACACGACTGCTTCAGAGTACGGGTAGTGAAGAGCTCAACACGCTCTTCGGGTAACGACGGTAAAAGGAACGGAAACAACTTGTGAACTCAACACGTCCACAAGCCGGGGTAGGGAAGAAGAGAACCTTCAGTCAACACCTGTCGATTCTGTCTCTATGAGGAAATGTTGCGGTTTATATAGCGGAGCTGTGTAATTAGTTTTGCCCTTTCTACTGTCAATACACTCCTACTTCATGGGTTGGTTCGCGCGCACGCTGGTTTAACGGTGATGGCTTTGACTCATCGTTACAGTTGTTGTATACAAACGATGTTGTATACAAACTTAGTTGTTTAGGCTGTGAAGGTTCTTGTATAGGTCACACCTCCCAAAAAGTTTCCAGCCGTTTGACTTTTCACAAGAGTGACATTAGGTTACATCCTGATAGAAGTTCCCTAGCCATACATGCTAACACAACAGGACACCTTTTCGATTTTCCGAATGTAAAAATCCTATCCACGGAGAGTAATTATTCAAAAAGATTGTTTCTGGAAATGCCATTCATTTTTCAAAAGAAAGAAACAATTCATAAAAAGACAGATACCAACAATTTGAGCAACTTGTACTTATTATTTATAACTACAAATCTACTAATAAAGGCAATTCATTGTCAATAATATAAGTTTCATTCTTGTTCTTCACGTGCCATTTCCGCGACGGAGGTTGGCAATCATCATGGCTATTCTGTGCCCCAGGTATTGCAGCTTTTGTGTCTTGATGGTTTCCAATACTTCCATTGTTTTGTTGATTCTTCTCATGACTTCGTTGTTTGTTACATGCTCGGTTGAAGCACATTTCAAATGCTTCCAACTTTTTAGCAGTCGACGCGTTAAGTGTCCATACTTCTATCCCATAAAGCAGAGTCGAGAAAATATAACACCTTGCCAGCCTAACTCTCAAGTCCAATTTTAGTTCTCTTGCACAAAGTACCTTTCTCATTTTATTGAAGTTTGTACGTGCTTTCTCTATTCCAACCTTGATTTCTTTGGAGTAATCGTTTGTGTGATTAATTATTATGCCAAGATAGTGGTAGTTTTCAACTTGTTCTAAAGCACTACCGTTAATTGTCAGGCCTTCACCATTATTTTGGGTTTTTGATATCCTCATAAATTTGGTTTCATTATATATGACATATAATATCTCTTCTACTTTCTAAGTTTTTTTGCCTCTTCTTTTTTAGAAAGTCCAGCGCCTATCACTATACTGTTAAATATGTTATCATTTTAGGATCCAACGTTCTGTCGATTTAAGTTAATAATTATGAATTAACAACCAATTGTTTTGTTTCTGACTAAGTATATGTATAACCTAGAATTTATTTTACTGCAGTAAACTACATTTTCTGTGATGATTTTATAACATAATTTTATTTAAATGTTAGTCTGTAAAAGTTTTTTAGATATGTGTTTTGTGTAAAAACGTTTTTAAAACAAACAATTTTTTGATAGTTTTCGCCGTTATTTGTAAGGACAGCGTGTTGTTGGAACCAACTGGAAGGACTTGGATAAAATTGGTTTTCAAGCATATATTGGTCTTTTATTGTTAGCTGGGGTTTTTAAGTTCCATGGCGAATCAACTAAAAGTTTGTGGAATGAAGAAACGGGACGTAGTGTATTTCGAGCAACAATGTCCCTGGAAGTATTTACAAAAATTTCACAATACGTTTTGATAACAAGACTACTAGACGGGATAAAAGACATACTGATAAATTTGCTACAATACGTAAAATTTGGAAAAAATGGGTAGACAACCTACCAACATTTTTTAACCCTGATGAAAATGTTACCGTCGACGAGCAATTAGTTGCCTTTAGAGGTCGCTGTCCCTGTAAACAGTACATTCCAAGCAAACCAGCCAAATATGGTATAAAAATTTGGGCTTTATGTGACAGTAAAAGTTCGTATGCTCTAAAATTGCAGATCCATACAGGAAAGGAAGCAGGTGGCGCGACGGAACGGAATCAGAAAATGCGTGTGGTGTACGACTTGTGTAGTGATCTGAAAGGCCACAATATTACTTGTAATAACTTTTTTACATCATACAATTTAGGACAACTTCTTCTAAAAATAAAAAAATACAATGCTGCGGATTATAAGAAAAAGCCAGTGTTCCACACGTTAAATTTAGACTATTATTTGATTAGAAATCCAACATGATGAGCTATTTACAAGCAGATTGAAATCATCTACTACCTTTTAAATCGACTGTATGTATATTGGATCCTATTATGTATCTACCGTATACCCTGTACTTGTCCCATAACTTCATTTAAGCGATAAACTTAATGAAACAAAGACGTTTTGAAAGGAATTTACAAGGATTGGCAGGTATAATACGGTTAGCATGCTGAACTTCTCTTACTCCTTACGCCAAGAAACTTGATCGAAGAGTTAAGGAACGGCTTACAGTTTAATGGCTGTTTCAGCGGTTTAATATTTCATATGTAGACGAAAGTTTTGTCTAATTGTTGAAAATTTGCCGGCAACTAAAGTGTTTGTAAACAACAAACAATGGGGCACTAGCTTAATATAAATTTAATACAGTGAGTATATTATGAGGTTTAAGACTTAATTAACTTTTTAATTTTTAATGTGATACTAATAAGATACAGTAGACAAAAATAAAACTTATATGTAACATAAAGCAACGGAGAGTATCGAGATTAAAATTTGATACAGTGATATCACGATTACTAGTATTTATAATTGGAAGGAATATATTTTTAAGACAGTTCCTTGAGACTTATTTCATATCGAAAAAATCCCTTGACAGAAAGTAGTAGTATTAAAATGATCACGAATTTTCGATGTCATCTTGAATGTTCTCATACTAATTCTTCTTTCTCGTCAAGGGACTTTTCTGATGTGGGGTAAATCTTACGGAACTTTCGTAACAGTATACTAAACAAGTTGGTGTTTGAAGAAAATTGATTATAAAGGAAGTGTAACATTGGTGACAGCGGTGGAATTAAAGAGATATTAATCAATTGTGAATGAGAATTAAAAATTAAAAACGATTTTCGAAGTAGAAATTGAAACGTCAATAAACTTATTTTAACCTTTAATTGTGGCTTATTCCCAATAAAATAGTATCTACAATTGTGGGTGGTTAATGCGAAATCTACAGAATTTAATAAAGAAATGTATACGTCCAAACTCCCGCATGCCGATGATATCAATATTGTTGGGAGAACAGCGAGAAGCGTATGTAGCATTAAAAGAATCAGCGACAAAAATAGGTTTAATAATAAACACCAACAAAACGAAATATATGAAAATAAGTGCGCAACCACAAATTCTACGACAACTTGATATAGAAAACGACATCATCAAAGCAGTGAACGACTTTGTTTGCCTGTGAGCGCTCCTTCACATTGAAAATAATACCACTGCAGAGATAAACCGCAGAATTTGCATGGCTTACAGATGCTATTTTGAGCTTAATCTCCTTCTTAAATCCACAATTATATCGAGAAATACAAAAATAAAACTATACAAGACAATAATACGCCCAGTCCTAATATATTGTTCAGAGACCTGGACTCTAACAAAAACAATAACAAAAACATAAAAATATGTAAAAAGAATGTTTTGAAATAAAAGTACTAAGGCCAATCTATGGAGTAGTGAATGACAGTGGAGTGTGGAGAAGACGATACAACTTCGAACTTTGTAGAATGTACTAGGAACCTGATATCGTAAAACATATTAAGATAGGAAGTCCAAGGTGGATAGGGCATATACTGCGAATGTAACAACTACTAATAAAGGTTGGCTATAACCATTGCAAATTCTTTATCTTTTGCTTTTGTTAAGAGCGTCTGTGCGTTTAACCCGGTCCAGTCGCGAATGTTTTTCAGCCAGAATATTTGTCGTCTACCAGGAGACCACTTTTTCCTTCGATTTTACCCTCTATAATCAGCTGCAACAAGCGAAATTAATGCACGTATTTCCAGCGGGAATCGTACATACTATGCTAATAAAAGATTGATGACATCGAAATTATTAGACAAAAGAACCAAAATGACTATCTACAGAACACTGATTAGACCCGTAGTAACCTATGGATGTGAAACTTGGGTAATGACGAAAAAAGATGAAGCCCAACTCAGGACATTCTAGAGAAAAATACTGAGGAAAGTATATGGCCCGGTACAAGAGGAAGATGGCACATGGAGAATCAGGAGAAACGACGAGGTTAATGAGTTAAATGAAGGTTATGACATTGTAAGATTTGTGAAAAGTCAAAGACTGTCATGGCTGGGACATGTGCAGAGACAAAACGATGCAAAACCAACAAAGAAAATGTTACAATGGAAGCCCATAGGAAGGCGAAAAAAAGGAAGGCCCAGAACGAGATGGTTTGATGACGTGGAAGACGACCTGAAAACAATGAACATAAGACAATGGAGAAGAAGGGCACAAGAGAGATCTGAATGGAAGGACATAGCCAGACAGGCAAAGACCCATCCAGGGTTATGATGCCAAAAGAAGAAGAAGAATCAGCTGCAACAACTATGTACTTATCATTTCTAAGTACCTACGTGCCCCAAATATGCTGTCTTTCGCGTTTTAATGGTGGTCAAAAGTTTTCTGTCTCTTTCCATTATGTGCAACACCATTTCGTTCGTAATATGATCGGTCCATGGTATCTTCAAAATTCTTCAAAAGCCACATTTCAAAATTTTCCAGTTTTATCATTAAGTCAACATTAACAGTCCAGGCTTCGACATCATAAAGAAGAATAGAGTGGATATAACATTTTATCATTCGATATCGGATTTGCAGATTGAGTCTTTGGTTACTCAGGAATTTCCTTATTTTCAAAAAGGCTGCTCTTGATTGCTCTATTCTTGAGCAAATTTCTAATTTCAGATTCAGATCTTCCGTAATCCACACTCCTAAGTATTTCATTTTGTCCACTTGCTCAATATCTTCATTTTTTTTCTGGATCCTTGTAATGACTTTGCCCCTCTTACTGATAACCATGGTTTTTGTTTTCTTTATGTTTATTGTTAAACAAAACTGTTCTCCAGTATCACAAATTGTGTTTAGTAACGTCTGCAGGTCTGTCTCACTTTCAGAGATAATGACTGTATCGTCAGCATAACGGATGTTATTTATATTTTCACCTTTTATCTTGATCCCTTCTGTACAGTTTTCAAGTGTTTGCGTAAATAACTCTTCGGAATATATATTAAATAATAATGGTGAAAGTACACAGCCCTGTCTCACTCCTCTCCTTATCTGTTGCTCATCCGTGCTATTTCCATATAATGTTACCACAGCCTGTTGGTTCCAATAGCGATTTCTTACTATGTTAATGTCATTTTTGTCGAGTCCTTTTCTCTTTAGACATTTCATGAGAATGTTACGTTTAACTTTGTCGAAAGCTTTCTCATAGTCTATAAACGCAACGAAAAGATCTTTTTGTTGGTCTCGATATTTTTGGGCAAGTGTTGTGAACTCTTCTGGAGATCGATAATTCATAATTTCTTTACAAATAATGCATTTAATTAACAGAAAGACCAGCACACATTTTTTTCTATTGTTGACTTAGGTCAAGGTCTGCTTAAGTGACAAAAGCACATTTGAAATTTTGCAGAACAAAGCTCAGTTTGTGCATCGTCGTCATGGAGAAAAGTTTCATCCTGACTGTGTTGTTCAGACTGAAGCACCCTACAAAAGTAATGATTGTGTATTAATGATGGATACGGAAATGGAAGTGTCATTAGCGGTAAAGGTACTGGATATCTCTATGTGGTAAAAGAAATGATGCGCCAAGACTAATACAAAGATATCTTGCAAAGTCGGTTGATTTCGCAGCTCCAAGATTGGTTTCCAAATGGGAAACTATTTATTTTTATGCAAGATGGAGCTCTCTGTCATAAAAACACGGTCTGTTAAAGATTTTTTGGCAGAACGAAACATCTCTTTGTTGGATTGGCCGGGTAAGTGCCCATATGAATGCCATAAAAACGTCTGTGAGTTGATGAAAAAAGAGAAGTGGCTAAGATATGATCACAAGTAAAACACAGCTTTTAGAAAAAATAATTTACGTGTGGAATTATCGTTCTCAAATGCAGAGAGAGTACAGGTTTGCCTTGATAGTATGCCGCGCAGAATTAAAGCTTAGATAGCGGCTAAACGTGGCTCAACAAAATATAAGTATTTAATTGTCGTTGTTTCTGTTTTCTGTCAAGAGTTAATAAATATATATTACACACAACGCAAAAGTTTAGGGATATTTTTATAAATAGACGTATTTTGTTTATCTGTAATCAACTTTAAAAAAGTAATACAAAGTTTGTAATTTAAAGTGTTGTTTAATATGTCAAAAACCATAAATTGCAAAAAAAAACAGAAAATTGGAGCAAAAAAAAATATATTGCAAATCACCCATGTTTTACATACCACCATAAAATGTCAAAAATACGAAATATAAACTTAAAATAACGTATGGCCACCACGTTGGTTTATCACAGCTCTACACCTACTGTTCATGCTCCGAATCACATTGTTAATGTCTGCTTGAGGTAGTTGTGTCCATTGATCTCTCAGAAGCTGTTTTAATTGAAACTCATTGTAGATATTGCCCATATGTGGAGTAATTCTTCGTTGGAGCATGTTCCATACATGCTCAATGGGATTCAAGTCCAGTGATTGTGCTGGCCACGGCAATACATCAATACCCTCGTTATCCAACCAGTTTGTTACAATATAGACAAAATGTGGTCGAGCGTTATCATGCATAAAGTAAAAATTTTCTCCAACAGCAGCAGCAAACGGGCGCATAACAGGTTCAAGAATATTGTCCAAATATTGCTGACTTGTGAGCAAGCCAAGTGGGAAAATGAGGTCAGTTCTTCCGTCAATTATGATTCCGCCCCATACCATTAATGTACCACCTCTGTATGCATACACTTCTTGAAGATGTCGTAATTGTTCTCCATTTCCAGATCGTATCCAAACTTTTGTCCGACTAGAATCTGGATGAAATCTATATCTAGAGTCGTCACTAAACAAAACTGTGGCCCAGTCATTGTCAGTTCAATTCTGAAACTCTTGACACCAGGTTAATCTTGCAGCGCGATTGCCTCTAGATAGAGGTGGACATCTCAGTGGTCGCCGACTAAAAAGATTGGCTTCAGGGAGACGATTCCTTACAATACTGCTGCTAATTGTTACATTATATGCAAGCTGTAATTCATTAACCAGCTCGGGTGGTGTAATTGTTGACTGCCTTCTGGCATTTAAAATTAAATATCAGTCTTTAGCGACGGTCTTAGAGCTACCACGTCCTGGATGTTGCTCGGCTGGACTCCCAGTGTCTCTAAACCGACGCCACAAACGACTTACCTCGCTTTGGGAGACACCCAGACGGTCAGCAACTTGAGTTTGTCGCATACCAACTTGAAGGAGGCCCACGGCTCTATTCATCTCGTTCAACGTTAAATGTTGTCGTTGCGTGGTAAAAAGACAATATATTTAACTCGCCTATTAAGCAAGAATGGTATAAAGTGACTAAAATTAAAAATAAACAAAACATAAAAATGTCGATTTTTTTGGCCCTTATAAAAAACATTCTAAAACACGTATTACTATCAGTTTTACAATTGTTTTTTTGATAAGAAGTGAGTGTCTGTATCAACAATTATAATACAAGCAAATTTATATGGCCATGAAATTTCTGTCATTGGTATTGTCAAATTATTAAAATATCCTTAGACTTTTGCGTTGTGTGTATTTCATTATTAACGATGTTTTATTTGTGATTAAATATAGACAATTAAATGAACAACCAAACAACATACATTGTGTCTGGTACATAGGAAAAACCCATTTAGTATCACCTCATAATTAACATTTTTTATAAAATCTCATAGTACATGTAATAATTTGGCCAGGGACTGTAAATACAGGTTCAAATTAAATGTCAACTTGAATAAAAAGACAATATGACCAAAGAAGTAAGTCTCCAGGTAACCAAAGTTAGACACGAAGAAGAAAATGATCAGACTTTCCTGGAAAACCTTAAAAAGGGTCAAAACAAAGAAAATGAATTAAAAGTTATACGAAAATGGCTTAAAATGGAGTAAGAGCTATTTGGTAGGAAATAACAAAATACAGTGGAAATATAAAGGCGTACTGGGTTCAATGGAAATCTGTATTATTCTAATTGTCTGTTATATCGGTGGTGGAAAATTCCCGATAGAGTACGTACAATTGAATTAGAGCTATGGCCAGAATTAATAAAAATCTTGAATATTACAAAAACTCTCACTACGCCACTCCATCCGCAACATGATTCAAAGAATCCGCAACATGAAGCAACCTGTTACTCTCTATCGATGATGAGCACCGAATGAGAAATTAAGCTTCCATAAGATCTTATTTGTGAAAGATTGCTTCCCTGCTAAGAAGAACGTTTATCCTTGCGCACTTGTAAAAAGTTAAAGAAAGACGGAAAAAGTCTACGAATTTGCTCGTAAAAGTTTAAAGCTTTAAAGCTTCAGAGTAATAAAGGCCAGTCTTGTAACGATGTGTATCGCCACGTCCCACCAGCGTTCAGTACACACGCACTCTCACCACAAATTTCTCTTTTCAACGTACAGGAGATGGAAGACTGATGACTGTATAAAATAGCGTCCGCTACAAAAGAGATCCGGGTTCTGCTAGAGTGCGGATCTAGTGGAAACTCCTCCGCGCCTCTGGGTTTTGACAGGAGTCCAACATGTCAGGCAAACGCAGTCCAGGACGAAAAAGAATCCCATGGTTGAAGAACTTGCGAGATTAGTATGGTGTTGATCCAAGCATTCTATTTAGGCTGGCAGTGAATAAAATTAAGATAGCTATGATGGTAACCAACGTTCTGAAAGGACATGGATCATGAAGAAGAAGAAGGTAAAATGCTGGATGGAAATCACAGCCAGTCAAAGCATGAAAAGCTGAAAGCACAACAATTTTTTGTCCAATTTTTCGTTGAGTTTATTTCTGTCCACGTAACGACTCGCGACGATTGTTACCAGTTCCAGCAAGTATTTTTATTTTTTAATTACTTTGCAACATAGGCATGTTATCCAGTATAATTCCTAGTAAATTTTTGTCGGAAAATCGTTTTGATACTAGCTTCTACATTAATATAACACGTGTGGAAAACAATTTTTGTATCCGCTTCTTCATGCGACAGGCAAGATAATCTTTCATCTATTGTTCTGACTACTACGTTATCGTTCACTTCAAATTTGTAGTACAAGTCATGGTTCACGTAGACAGTTCTTCGGTCGAAAAAAAGTGCCATATGGTTTTCTGGCCAATAATCACACAAGAATTCTACTAAAGCTTCTTTAAAATAGAGATTTTTTAAAACATAATGACGGTATTAGATTTTTGTTTCGATACAGGGCAGCGACAAGCCGCTTATACGTATTTCGACCCCGTTAGGTCTCCTCAGAACGGTATAGCCACTGCTCTGAACCAAAACAAAAATCTTTTCCGTCCTAGACAATAGTTATCAAAATAACTATATACGGACGTAACTACGCCATCTAAAAACAAAAAGAGAAATCAAACTATTTCTACCTGGCGAAACCGAATTCAAATTTTTACCACTGTGCTTTCTAAAACTTGCAAAGCAAACAGCTTGATAAATTACTCGGCAAGGGAATCTAAAATTGCATTCCACATGCCGTTCATCATGTTCAAAATTCGTAGTGAATTCAGTTTCTGGTACTCCAAACGGAGTAAAGTAATAAAACATAATGACGGTATAAGATTTTTGTTTCGATACAGGGCAGCGACAAGCCGCTTATACGTATTTCGACCTCTTTAGGTCTCCTCAAAACGGTATAGCCACTGCTCTGAATCAAAACAAAAATCTTTCCCGTCCTAGGCGGGAATCTTTTGGTTTAGAGCAGTGGCTATACCGTTCTGAGGAGACCTAAAGAGGTCGAAATACGTATAAGCGGCTTGTCGCTGCCCTGTATCGAAACAAAAATCTAATACCATCATTATGTTTTATTACTTTACTCCGTTCTGGATTACCAGAAACTGAATTCACTACGAATTTTGACCATGATGAACGGCATGTGGAATGCAATTTTAGATTCCCTTGCCGAGTAATTTATCAAGCTGTTTGCTTTGCAAGTTTTAGAAAGCACAGTGGTAAAAATTTGAATTCGGTTTCGCCTTGTAGAAATCGTTTGATTTCTCTTTTTGTTAGAGATTTTTTAATTCATTAGCGAAATTTAATGGACGTTTTTGATCTGAGCCGCTGATGTTGTTTCTGTTGCCTAGCACTTGTTCTTTTAATAAATGTTCATTTTCTTTTCTAGATGGTAAATAGTTACTATCGAATTCAGTTATTACTGCTCTGCGGGCATTGTTCGAAGTGAAGGCTTGTATTAATTTTTTTGCTGTACTCGGGGATTATATTAGGGGCTCAAAAGTACTAACAATGGTATACGAAGTGCACCACGCTTAGCTTTTAAAGCTAACAGATTATGCCACACTAAAATTTAAGCTAACATAAACTATTATGATTCTTAAAGTATAATCTTTGCTTAATACAATTTTGAGCTTTGTCAAAATGATACTTGTTGTCCTTCTTTTTCTGTCATGTCCTTATGGCCAGCTAACATGTTTTGCCACAAACATCATTCAACTGACAGTTTTTTAGAACTACAATTCATAAATCAATAATTTTACTCAATAAAATATTTTTTCGTGTTTGCCGAAATAGTCCAAAAACCGTTTTTTTTTCATCTATTTTCATTCTTTTTCTTGCCTAAAAGTCCCGAAGTCGCGCCAGCTGACAGACATTTGCGTTTGCAAACAAGTATTAACCACCAAAATAAATTCAAAGAATCCGTGCCAAAATCACCGTAGAAATTTAACACTACTTCCCAGACTATAACTTATCACTTTATCTTTGAGACATCAAGCCGAGTGCTTCTTGTGCGGCTTCTTTAATGCTATGCCACTATATTCTCGAATATCTCTTCTGCCGTTTATATTTTAGTTCTATGAATAAGCAAAAAATTTTAAAAATATTCAATACACAAATTTAAAATAAGTTATTATAGACCCTCTGATCCACCGCTCTTCAACAAAAAGGTAATGCTAATAAGCCATAATTACAATTTAAATTGGGTTGCAGTTTTAACAAGCTCGAGAATCAAAATTTTTCCTTACGGAAATATTTTAGTCAATTTTCAGTGTTTTTCCGAGAAAATTCCTTCGTCAGTTTACAGTGAGATCTACATCAAAGCAAATAATTAGTGAATTGACAAATTTCCTCCTTAATGACTACGAAATAATAAGGAGAGGGCGGTGTGTCAGAAGGGCAATAATGACAGAAAATCCTCTTAACGTCTGCGTCTTAAAACAACGAATCGGCTTTTAAAGAAAAGCAAAGAAAATTATTACAAGCATGCAGTTGAAAATTAAATTCAAATACCTATTAAAAGAACCAATATTTCTCTTTGCCCTTAGACGAGATGAAGACTGGGAATTTGAGACTTGGTTTGATAAAAAGGGGATGTGTGTTCCTTGAACCTTTTGATCAGGAAAAATAAGAGTAAATTATAATAAAAACAGTTTTATAATATGATTTTGAAATTATTTTTATGACATTTTAGCTAATTCTCGTTAGTTATAATACTTTAAAAAACTTGTTCCAACTGGTAGGACGAATCACCAAATAAAAATGTTCAAATTTTACAATTCCGGTTTTAAGTAATTATCAGTAAAGTCATATTAATAGTACAAAAACTAATATCTTTGTTATTACTTGAATCTAAAGACATAATTTTACAAAAAAAACACTAACGCCCCACCACAGCAACACTACCTTTAGGCCAATTTGCAGCAGCATGAGTTCTCCTTGCACCAAACTGTAAAAATTCCTCCTTGATATATTGTCACCATCATACAACCTTCTGCAAAGTTGGATATAGGCCTTCGCAAATTTCTTCCAGTTATGTCGGTCTTGAGCTTCTTGTAGCTACCTCCCGGCGATTCTTTTGACGTCGTCTGTCCATCATGTGGTGGTCTACCTCTGCTTTTTCTGTCAGCTCGTGGTCTCCAAACTGTAATTTTTTGGGTTTATCGACCGTCATTCATTCTGGCCACATGGCCCATTTAGTTCTATTTCAGCCACACTATATGCTCTATGACATATGTGACGCCTTTCCTTTTTATTTCTTCGTTTCCTCTGTCTCTGACAGTCAGTCCAAGTAGCAAGCGTTTCATTCGTTTTTAAGATACAGTGAGTTTCGTTGCTGTAGCCTGGGTTAAAGTTTCGACACCGTAAGTTATGACTGGAAGCTAACATTGGTCGAACCTCTCCTTTTTCAAATAGTTTGGCATGTTGCTATTGAAACTGTCTGAGAGAGCTCCATATGTGTCCCATGCTAAAGTGATTTTGCTTTACAGTTTAGTAGTTTGATTGTCCGTAGAAATTTGGATTTTATGACCTAAGTATTTATATTTATGAACTAATCCTATTTCGTTGCAGTCGACTTTTGGATTTTCGCTTGGTACCTGATTTGTCATGTACTGTGTCTTTCCAAAATTTATGTTGAAACTAACTTTGTTACAGAAGGCATCTAACTCGGTAAGCATAGTTCCAATCTCTTTTAAATCATCTATTATAAGAACAATGCTATCTGCAAATCGTAGGTGTGAAAGCATTTCGCCGTCGATATTGATTCCTATGGCATACCACTTCAATTTTTTGAATGTGTGTTCCATAACTGCCGTAAAGAGTTTGGAAGATAACGTGTCTGTAGGTCTGATTCCTCTATTGTTTATTATACATTTTTATATTTTTATACCTTGCTATAATACGAACAAGGAATTAAAATAACTGGGATCAGCAAAACCAAAAAAGCACGAAATGTAAAAACAAACTTATATGGAAAGTACGAACTATACTTTTTTAAAGTGTAACAAGGACAGATAACTAAGAAAGGAGTAACCATAATTTTGTCAAGAGAGTTTAACATTAGTACAACAGAATTCCGACCAATCTCCTCAATAATAGTGTATATAAAACTGAAAATGGAGGAATTATGGTGTATAATACAGATATATGCTCCAGTAGGAGGGACAGATAAATATATAATGGACATATTCTATTAAACATTACAGCTTACTCTAGATCAGATATAAGAACAGAATAAAGAGATAAGCTTAATGGAAGACTGGAACGCGCGGACAGGAAATAACTCAAATAAAGGACTTGGATGTATCGTAAGTTACGTCGAACCAATATTATATAGAAGCGCAGTAAAAATGCTAAACTTTTACCAAATAAACGATTTTCTGATAGGAATTAGTAGAATCTCTTTCTGGTATTAATCACTACAGGAGAAACACATTAAAACACAATTTGTAGCGAAAGAACGTAATACTAGAAGTAAAATAGATTACAGTGTACGCCGGAAATAAAATAAAAAATAAAGAAAATCTGGACTGAAAGCTCAGTTACAGTAGAAACACACTATAAAATTTTGATGGAAGAAATGGACTCAGAGAGCATCACAGAATTAGAAGGCATAGAGTAAACCAGAGTCAACTTAAATAAATTGAAAATGGTAAATGTAAGACAACGATACCAGGATGGAACAGACAGATTGTTTCTTGAAATACAAGAAAATGATAGGGGATGGAGTTTAGAACGAAGATGAGATATGATATATTCGTTGGATATAAGTGACAATTTAAAATACAGCTAAACAGGTATGTGGAGTAAAAAAAAAATAAGAAAAACGAGAAAATAAACAGAACGGTGAAATTAAGAAGCAAAAGAGGCAATAAAAAGGATGAAAAAGTCATAAAACCAATACCAAAAATCATGAGGAGAAAAACAGGATAGAAGGGAATACAAAAAAAGTCAAGACAGTGCAAAAGGTTTAGAGAAGTGAAACGAACTAGCTATAGATAGTTTGGAGAAGAATTTGATTAAAATTTTAGAAATAATTACAACAGATTCTGGGGTTAAATACGCACTCTAAGAGAAAGAAAAACAAAAGAAATACGAGGTTTAAAAAAATGACAAAAACGAAATAAAAACAGATATAAAAGATGTAATAGATATGTGGAGACAATACTTTACACAAAAATCAATGATTATTAGGAAACCCAACAAAACGAATGACCAAAGGCTATACAAGAATAAGAAATTTTTAAACGAAACTGGTAAGAAATAAACGTGGAATAGTTGGAAGAAAGGTTATCAATAATTAAAACTAGAAAAGTGTGAGGAGCGGACAACATCGATCCTGAAATGGTAAAGTGGATAGGGAAGGAAGGTAAAAAGTGGCTACTTGAAATCCTGAGAGAGACATGGTGAACACAAAGCATATATCAAAAAACTGGGAAAATAATTTAATAATATCTATTCACAAAAATCGTCTTCCCTAATATGGGTGACAACTTAGCCTGTTTTCTTCTTAATGATTTGTATTACCTTTTTTATGGTTACACCCTAATTCTAGAAAGAATCGTTGTTATCCAAGGAATTGTAATTTAGCGACGGGCTTGAACCGAGACGAAGAAGAAAAAAAGGCAGAGTGGACACAAACAGCTAAGGTTTATGGAACCCAACTACGAAAGATACCCGTTACATTAAAGAGGCATAGGGCCTATAACGAGGATTCATAACGTGCATTGGTTGGTTGCTTATATAAAACATTTACGTGACACTCTTTCCAAAGATCTGTGTGTCAGTAACTTAAAACAAATATTTATCTTATGTTAATGATAGAGTAAAAACTAAGGACAATAATAAATTTTTAATTTGTGTCCTGTCAGTCGTTTTATTCCAATCTTCGCCGATTGCGTTAGAGCAACAGCCATAATTTTTAAATTGCGTGTTACATTTGAACACATTCACAAATCAATCATTTTATGCTTTGGTCAAATCTGTAATATCCTAAAATGTCGGTCAAATTATGAACTTCCTGAATTATTTAAGAAAATCGTTTTAACGATTATCGATAATGCTTGTATAAATATTTAATCAACACTTTCCTCAAATTTTTTCCTTAGATATACAAAGTATTTTTGACAGATGTTGAATAATAAATGTACAACCAACTGTTTGGTTAAGAAAATAAAATTACTGGTCCATTTATAACTAAATCATTTATTATACAAAAAATATAGCAGCATCGACGAAAATAATAAAACAGGTGTTTTGATTCAATAAACTGGAAATTCTCTTAACCCTTTAATCGACAAGATAGAAAAAGCAAGTTTTAAGTTTCAGGAATTTTGGTTTTAGGCTAATTTGGGTGTGAGAAAAACGAATCTGAGGTCAGTTTGGTGATATTATGTGTGTATTTGGTTTGCAGCTCAATAAATGGTAGACCGTCTGCAGTCGGTCTGTTCAGAAAGATAATTTATGAAAACCTAGTACGAAAACACCAAGTAAATCAACAAAAACGTATCAGACTTTGATGTGATACTATGTGAAGTAACTTTTACCTTTCTTGTTACACAAATGAAGGTTGCACTTGGTGCAAAAGGAATAAGTGTCAGACTTTATATGCAGTTTGCACGACTTTTTCGTTCCCCATTTCGGCGAATGATTTAATCCGTAGTATCTTACTTTATTCACCTGATAAATAGCTCATCTACTGACGGCAGAACTACTAGATGGCTGTGAAATGGACAATGGTCGTCTGACGTTGTTCAGTAGTAGCACACAGCATTTTAGCCATTTTTAATCAAAATTGTTGCATCTTCATGTCTTTTTGTTTTTCACCTTCATCGGAGACATTCCGATTTTTCTCGACATTTACGCGTTGATAAGAACTAAGGCATTGCTAATCGCCATGTCCAGTAGATGGTAAAAAGTTCTGGTGGCTATGTCTAGTCCATTTCAACCCATATATAAATCCATGAGATCTACACCTTCCATGTGAGAAATGTATTCTCCAATAATCTGTGGACGTCCAACATCGATGTATTTGTTTGCTTTCTGATCATAACGAATTACCTTAGCCGGTTGAGTAACTGATTGTGTTCTCAAAAAAGGTTTTACACCAACATATGTCGAACGAAGTCTAACATTTTAAGAGTATTTCCACAAAACTGTGCTCAGATCAACACCATAAGCTGATCCGCAATATTCGATAGAATAATATCTTGCTTCTTTTTTAAAATCTTAACCAATGTCTCCAATTTAGAGATAGGAATTCGATTGCTTCTAACCGTATCAAGAGAAAAAATGCCACGGGCTCTCAAGTAAACTATTAGAGGTAATAAGTTGTAGAAGTTATCAAAGTAAATGACACGATTCAGGAAGTCTGGCACTGTCTGCGATAACCTGATAACGTTTCCTGTAATACCTTTGTCTGGGGTTTTAGGCAAAATGATGTTTTTTATTTATGCTATTTGAGTAGCATTATTCGATTTGAGTAAAGTACTACTGATATTCAGTGATAAGTTTGCAGCATGTACAAATGTAGCAGTTGAATCTATGTTTTGCATGCATTAAGTTATCATCTCATTATCCTCGTGTGTTATTTTATCACACCAGATCACTGTCTACGTCATCAATATCTTCATCCGTAAATGATAACATAATGTCTATTACCTCTTCTTTACTTAGAGTAGAGACATCGAATTCATTTTCTGCCGCCCATGCACCACATCCTTCTAAACCACGTTTACACTCCATTTTCAACATAGACGGCCTTTGCACTCCATTTACAAACGGTTTTTGTCGTTTAAGTTCAATCACACCCATAATTAAAAAAGTAAAGACCGTCTGCAGACTGTCTTGCCGATTAAAGGGTTAAACTACAAAATAGTAATAATTTATCTAATTGAGCATCATAGTAGTGTCATTGCATAAATATATTTTACAATTACAGGTGCTATTAAAAGGTTTCACAAACAATTGACATATCCTTTACCAAAACCTACACCAAAATCAAATTATTTGACCGGAATTTCTATTATTCTAATATTAGTTCATTATTCTAATATTTTATATATTCTAATATTTTTATTACATATTACTATTACAGTCACCTAAGGGGACCAGGTAACCCTGGCCGGCTCCCATAAGACTACATGTTATTTTACCCTTTACTTAAAGACACATATTTTATAAACCGCTTATTTTGAGGCTACCAAACTTTGCAGTAATTTCTTCTTTTTCTTCTTTTTATGCAGACATGACTGTCAGTTTTTCAATGTGTCTTTGGTGTGTTGTTCCATCGTTTTCGTGGTTTTTCTACTAATCGTATTTGTTGTCATTCGCCTTATATGATTGTTTCATTCTACTCTTCTATTTCTTACCCAGTTCTTGATGTTCTCCACCTTGTATCTACCTCGTATATCTGTACTTCTAGCTCTGTCCCGTAGTGTATTACCATCAATTTTTCTAAGTGTTTTCATCTCTGCTATTTCTAATATCCTTTTTGTCCTCTCTCGGTCAGATCGTATTTTTGCCGCGTATGTCTTTATTGGTCTGATGACTGTTTTGTAAATTCTGCATTTTATATTTTCCCCGATAGTTTTGTTTCTCCACATTGTTTCATTAAGGCAATTGCGGCTCTATTTGCTATATTTACCTGATCTTACACTTTTGTTTCGAGCTTTCCGAAGCTAGGCAATGTGATGCCTAATCCTCGATAATATAAATGACTAAACTGATAATCCTCGACTATCAGTTAAGTCTTTGTCACTTTACAAATCTAACGATATCTTCGTTCTGCATTAATATTCATCAAGCTCATAATTAATTTTTATACTCCACAAACCATCGCTAAAATGATTTGTTCCAAATATCTTTCTCAATATTTTGCGCTTAAATATTCTCAATTGATTTTTATCAGTGGTTAAAACGGTCCACGTTTCACATCCATAGATGACCACAGATGCATGATGACCAAATCATCATGCAGGGTAGAGTCGATGGCAAAGAGAGAATAGGTAAAAAGAGGAAGTCATGGCTGCGAAATATTCGAGACTGGACAAACATGACTTTAGACGAATTATTCCAAGTTGCAAAAGACAGAGAAACTTTTAGAAACGTTGTCGCCAACCTCCGTTAATGGGGACGGTATAGGAAGAAGAAGAAGATGACCATTAGTCTAGTTACTGTTTTGTAGATTCATCTAACTTACTTTTCCTTAATTCTTTGTTTTCATAAAATCACTTATTACAGCTAACAATCCGTGCTTGTATTTCTTTCACGAGCAAAGACAAGTGTACTCGCATTGATAGAGGCCTATGAAGAAACCGAAAACTAACGGATTTATTGACTTTCCCCAATGAAAAAAATATGGAGTCGACAATTACATTCCGACTTTTAGCGCGTTTCAAGCAGAGACACGGAGAACACTACGGTAAAGCAAGCGGATCTAATAGGGATAAGTACTATTCATTGAATTTTGAGAATAGCTATGACGTGATCGTTTGTTATCAGTTTTACGTAGGAGTTTCAATTTGTTTGTGCAGTAATTTAGTGCCACTGTAGTTATCGTTGGATTAACAATGGCTCTCAAATATGTGACGGAATATGAATTGTATGATTTATTAAATTAAACTGATGATGAAGATTTTATGCTTCTGGAAGATCAGTTTGCGGGTGGGACAACGACGATGGTGAAAGTGATTGTGAAATTGAAGAAAAAAATAATTGGCTACTAGCCGAAGCTGAGGTATCTTGTGATGAAAATGGTTCAGATGCTGAGAATAATTAACCTAATCAGGAAGATAATCCACCAGTTAGTAAAAAAAAAGAAAACAGCTGAGAAACTGACAAACAAGTTTATTTGGAGCAAAGTTGACATCAAACTTTCTTTACAGAATTTCGATGTGAAATATTCCGGTTGTCTACTTGAAACCTGTTGGAAATTCCAACGATTTTGGAGATTTTTGAAAATTTTGTTTTTAAAGAATTCGTCGAAGAAAGAGCAGTACCGTATAGCATGTATTACCATTAGTAATAAAAGAAATAAAAACAGTGTAAGTGAAAATCCATCACAAATAATTTACAAATATATATCACCAACTACGGATGAAATCTACCCGTTTTCGGGTCTTTGTCTACTCATGCCTCAACTGAAAAAACAAAGAATAAAGGATTATTGGTCCCAAGATTTCATAATTCAGACTCTTGCATTTGGTCAAATAATGTCCCTTACGAGATTTTTAGAAATTTTACGATTTCTGCATTTTTCGGAGAACTCCAAAATTATCAAAGAAGATAAGCTGTTTAAGATGAAATTCATTGTCGATCATTACCGACAAAATATTTAAAAAATTTATGTATCCTTTTCAAAACCTCGTGATTGACGAAAGTCTTATGCTTTGCAAAGGAAGAATATCATTTCGTTAGTATATTCCTTGAAAGAGGCACAGATTTGGGATAAAAAAATTTCTTATTGTGGATTGCGAAATGGGTTATATACTTGATCTACTTATATACACAGATGCTACAACAGAAATAAAGAAGTTCGAAGAAAATTAAGAAACTTCCAGCAACATAGCAATGACTTTGAAAGAGCCTTATTTCGACAAAGCACATCATCTCTACACAGATAATGGGTATACCAGTCCCATTCTGTATCAGAGTCTTTTAGAAAGAAAAGTTTACTGCTATGGCATAGTGATACCAAATAGGATGTTAAAAAGGTTGGGTTGATTATTTTTCAAAAAAAACTTTACTGGCTTTGAAATGAAGAAATAAAAGAGACATCCATATGTTATCTACAATTCACAGCAATAAAATAAATGTTGTGACAAATAAAAAAGGTGGACAAATACAGAAACCGGAGGCGGTTTTTGAGTAAATGAAGTGGAAGGAGTAGATAAAACGGATATGCTACTGAGTACCACAGAGAGTGTAAGAAAACCAGTGAAGTGGTATAAGAAAGTGTTTTTTCATTTACTAGATTTAGCAGTGCTGAATTCCCATGTGATATATAAAATAAAAACAGAAAATAATATTCCAATATTGGACTTTCAGAGGAATTTAGTCAAATCAATAATAGAAAAATACAAAAAAATTACACCTAGAAGTTGTACTAAAATTTAAATTTTTTTGTTGCAATTTTTTTTCGTCTCAATAAAATATGTATGTATGTTATATCTTCCGAAAATGATTTCAAGACGGCTGATTAAAATTCCTGATAAATTTTTGTAGGGGACATTTACCACTGTTATGGTTCTGCAAGTTTCAGTAATTTTTTTCCACCCTTCTACATAGGAAATATGATTCCTACTTTCCAGTCCTCTGAGATGAAGAGGTCCAAGTTTTTATTTTTTAATAATTATTTTATTTTAATTTCTTTCGATTAACTTTAGCTTTTATGTAACTATTTTCTGTAAAATATATTCATTTTATCCTTGTTAATATGCTATTTTCTATTTAATATCTTATCACTTTCAACGTTCATATGGCAAGGAACTATTTTAAAACGTATGGAGTCGCTAATTTATTTTTTTTTTATTTTAGTTTTTTGACCTTATTATTTTTTTGTCCAACTTTTGCTGGTAAACACACTTCAAAACCAAGAGAGCGGCGAAAATAGAGATTAAAATCAAAGTCGAAGGACTAAATTCGAGGAAAGCTGGGAGAAACTTAATATTAACATAATTAACGCAGCAACAGAATTACTTGGAGAGCGGAAAGTAACGAGCAGTAACTTATAAAAAAAGTGAAGACAAAATGTAAAGAATAGAAGAAAGCCATCTTACAATAGGATCAGAGGGCAAAGAAAAGAGTTTAACGAACTAATAAAAACGAAACACATTCAGAAAGAAACATGGGTAGACTACTTTTAATCCCTAGTTGCTGAAGGTAAGGATAATGAACCACCAACACCAGATGTGACGACAAATGAAGAAATAAATATTGGGGAAGAAGAGATAAAGGAAGCATTAAGCAAATTATAAACAAACTTTATCTCAGTTTGTCAGCCCAGATTGTGTTTAATGAGCAGGCCATGTATTTACGATGGAAGAAAACTGGCTTCCAAGAAAGCTGTATAATGCAGGACTGAACGGCACGAGACCAATTAGTAGACCAAGAAAGCGATGAGAGGTTTATGTCGATGAGGACGGAAGAAATCTCCTTGGCAGTCGATCGTGGAGGAGAATCGCTATAGACACTAAAGTATGAAGAGGTTTGCTGAGGGAGTCCAGGGCTTGAGTTAGGCTGTACAGCTATAGGATAGATCGAATTTAAACATTTGTTTTAGTCCAGGCCATTTAAAATCTTCGCTTGAGAATTTTACAGAGATATATCTCAATATTAACAGATATATTTCAATGTAATGAAACTTTATTATTATTTTGTATTATGTAGTATTATTTTAATTTTGATTTAATGTTTCAGTAACAACTGTCTATCCTAAATAGTATGAAAAACATACGTTACCAAATACGATGCCAAGAAGAAGTTTACCTGAAAATAAAAGGACGTTAATTATATGACAGTACAAACTTAATATGCTAAATACTTTATAAATTATTTATTAGAGCGTTTTATTTTATAATCTATTAATCTGCAAATTTTGCACTGAAACTCATATTTTATACAACATAATATAAACCTTCTAAACTGTAACATAATGAATATGCAATAACATTTATGTATAATATGATGCGACTAAAACCTAATTATCAGTATAACAAATTTAGATAAATAATGAAATGTTTGCCGATGTGAGTCCATCTATATGATGTGGAAAGTAGTCTCTATTTACAATATTTTAAGTTTATTACATATGTTTTAATTATTGATGTTATGTTTCTGCGACCAATTTTGAATTTTACGATTTATACACCATCATCACCTATGCAACTTAGTAGTAGGACACCTAAAGGACATGAAACTTCTAGAGAAAATCCGAACGCTGAAAAGCCAGGTAGTTTAAAAGAAATGTCGAAAGCTTAAAGGCAAGAAACCAAAAAGTCTGTCACAGTAACAGCGTTTAAAGGCAATGCCAAATCAAACATTGCATTTCGTACATTGAATTGTGGGAAGACCCCATTTTCGGAGGAGCCGAGATTTTCAAATTGTTTGGACTGAATATGTATCGAAATGGGACGAAGTCGAACGATCTCCTGAAACTATCAACACGACAATATACGGTTTGGACGATCAACAAGTTCTTGTCAATAAGTTGTCATTTGATAAAGCTTTTATAGTATAAAATAATGAAGAATGAAATTCGACGAGGATGCACATTGAGTATGTTGACTAATGGGTTAAACTATTTAAACATTTTCACGAACAATAGAGCAATATATTGCATGGTACAAGGTGCACGACTGCTTATTAAGTGAGTGGTGATAATATAGGCAGTATGTTGAAGAGTTCATCGTACGGGCATTACACTTCGGTTAATTAAACTTTAATGTAGCTTTTTATGAAAAAATAAATAAGAATAACAAACAAGTGAGAAATACAAATAGTACAAAAAATATTTTTTTTTCTTTACCTTATTCACTATTTACTCTCCTGGTTAAGAGTTTCATAATTATGGTAAGCCAACTTATAGTTTAAAAAATTGGCAGTTAAAAAAAAAGCAAACAAAACTACCTACTAGTATTCAAAATGAAATCTTAGAGAAGAGAAGCAAGAAGATCCTGTGTACCAGAAACCAGAAGGTAGATAGTAGTAGAAAAAATAATAATATAACGTATAAAAATGGAACAATTAATATATTATATATACGCAAAGCGAATGGGAGAGGCGACTACTAAAAAAGTTATTGGTATGGATTTTCCTGGAAAAAGCAAAACAAGACAGTGACTCATCTTCAATCAGTAACTCATCATCAAGAAGCAAGTCATAATTTAGCAGTAAGTCATCATCTAGCAGTAACACAACTTCGGATACAGACAACAGTTCACAACATTCTGAAACCGATCCTTATGGATCAGATGACAGAATGCAGATCCTCTTTTTAATCCACCTGTCATTAAAAGGCAAGTTAAATTAACAACGGGTAATGCAATTAAAAAAATAAAAGTTAAACATCCTTCAAACAATGAAAAGGTGGGTAGGAAGAAACTTCGGCAGCCTGCAACGTGGCAAAAGGCAGACTCAAAGAGATTGCGAAATGGCGAAGAAGCCTATTTATCTACCAGAATTGTTAAAAATGCAGACGGCACAAAAACCAAATCCAAAATATTACAGCCAGCTAAAACCCTTTTACCACCCTGCGGAAATAAATGCAAGTTAAAGTGTTCCGAAAAATTAGACGAAGCACAGAGAAACAAAATATTTAAAAAATACTGCTTACCACTATTTTGCCCATAAAATCAATAACTCATAAATTTTTTGTCTCCGGACATGGACAGAGTGAAGGGGATAGTGTCCACGCTATGATAGAAAAACGGATAAAAAAATATAAAAAATCAAGTCCAATATACGTACCTGACCAATATGGGTGCATTATTCGGACAGCTAAAAAAACTGGAAGTCCATATATATAAAGTACATGAAATGGGTTTTAATGATGTGTTTTATCTTAAAGCTTTGTGAGCAAACTTACACCTTACTATTCCCAAAAATTTTAAAATATCTGATGTGAGGATCTTGATGTTAGATCGCAACAATCCTACTATTCTTTATTATAAATCATCTTTTAATCAAGCAGAATGTGATCAAGTGGGAATTGTGCGTTCTAGGCGTGAAATTAATATCAATAATATTGCTTTAAAGAAAGCTTTTACAAAAAAGTGGGAATCACCGAAGATAAGAAAAATAGACTGTTGTCTTTAATAGAAAAAAAGCGATGTGTTCCTAAATACTATTTAAGTTTTTATAAGAATTTGTAAAGAAAAACAATCGTTATTATTGTTGCTTTATGTTTCATATTGTGTTGTGTAATGGATACGAACTAGTTACGTAGTTATTTTATGTTATATTAATCAGTTTTATTAAATAATATTAATCTAATGGTATTTTTAATAATACTTTACCAATACAATTTCTAAAATGTAACTTTATAAGCAAAATCAATTTCTTCAAAAGATAATATTTCTTTATTCAAGAGGGTTATATCTAAGTTTTTTTTCTAAACCTGATATCTTATAAAAACAAATATTTGTCAGAGCGATTAAAAGATCAGAAATCTATCATACTCAATCATTAAATCCTACAATATCAATAAACACTGCACAATATAAATGAAATAAATTGATAAGAATTTTAAAACCTCTCTACTGAAAAAGTGAAAATTCATAGATGTAACCCTCTTCTTCCAAATGAACGATGTAATTAATAAAGACCATATTATGGATTTTGATAACATTAAAATTTTATGTAGTGAAAGTAATAAATTCAAAAGGACTTTTTTGGAAATGGTTTGTATTAGCAAAAGTGATAATAATTTAAACAAAAGATCAGAAATTCAAAATCTAAGCAAAATTTATAATTATATTATTTCTTTATAATTTAAATATAAAACTTGAAAAATATAACATTTTTATTTAATTTTCCATATGTCTGTTCCATTTTTTAAGACATCTATCAATGGTGAATAAATCTTCTTCTTTTTTGTTACTAAACAAAAAAGAATTTTTAAACAAAATTTTATTTTTGACAATATAATTGTCAAAAGTAAAAATTTTAAATTGGCATTTATGACATTGAGGCTTATTTGTAATTGGTTGCTACTTTAAACTATTTATAAATTTAATTATTTTTGTTAAGAAAATGTTTCTAAAATTATTAAAATTTCAGGGAAGAATTTATTAGATTAGATATAAGATTAAAAGGGCATCTTAGTATTAATTCTTTTTGAAATGTATTTGCAGCAATTTTATTAACCAAACTAATTTTATTTGGTGAGTTAACAAAAAATGTTTTCTTTCTAGTTCAACTTTGTAAGATATTTTGTCTTTTTTAGCAGCTCTTGATAAGAATTGTAAACACAATTGAAAGCTCGAGATAATAAATAGTTATTTACTTTTATTGACTCCAACCCATCCAAAACATTTATATATATATATATATATATATATATATATATATATATATATATATATATATATTTTATTTATTTACATTTATATATATATATATATATATATATATATATATATAAATTTATTAATTTTTAATGTTAATGAGTATTACAAAAAACATAAATTTAATAAAACATTATTTTTTAATCATAAAAAATTATCTTAACACCTCTCCTAATTTTAATTTAAAATTATGAACAAAACGCAAGAATATTTAAATAATTAGAATTCATAATCAAAAGAGTCCTTATATGAAGTCCCAATACACTAAAATTCAATTAAGTTCATTATTTAATCATCCCATAAGCAGCATACTAAAATGTATTTAATTATTGTGGAATATTCTTTCTACTTATTAGAATTTCACACCTTTAGAATCACTTCTAATCATAACTTGCGGTCATAATATTACCATAATGATTAAAAAGTAGTTTCATGTTCCATAACAGTCGACAAAATTAGATAATATTTAAATTTTGAAAATTCCTTTTAATTAAAGACATCACCGACTAAGGAGTATAGTTTAGTTTATATAAGTAATCATAATAATGTTTTTTTTTAAACTAAAATATTTATTTAGGAGTGAATTATTCTTATCTGTGTTGAATATAAATCTATAGTCCGTCTAGAAAGTATCTGGAATTTTATATTTTTCCTAATTTTAATAGATTTCCTTTTTGTAACATTTTAAGACAAAAGTAATGCATCAAGTAGGTTGTGCCGATAGAAGGTTGTGGACAAAATCGCATGACAACACCATCTGTCAAATATTTTTGTTTGTAAACAGACTTAAGATTTGTGAAATAATGTCGCGAGCAGAAAAAAGAAAAGTGGTGGAATATTTGTATAGAAAGGGTTTGCAAAACGTTAAAAAATTAGTACAATTGACTGAACTCGGAAAAGGTGCAGTGTATTAGACAATAAAGAGGATAAAAAATGGCATAGATATGAGACATAGACCAGTTTCGGGTAGACCGCGTAAGATTCGCGGAAACAATTTAAATGCTTTAGTGGCTTTAGGACGACAAAATCCGCGCCTAGGGTTTCGAAAATTAGCGAACAGATTTAGAAAACAACGAAGAATAAAAGTGTGCCCAGAAACTGTCCACATGTCACTGAAAAAGCCAGGCTACATATAAAGGAATCCAAACAAAAATCCCTACAATGACACCTCTGCAAAGGCAAAGAAGAATAGTTTTGTGTCAACGTTTTCGAGAAGATAATTTTAATAATGTCTTTATATCTGATGAAAGTTATTTCCAGCTTGGTGCAAATCATCTAAAAGTCCTATCAAGAGAAAATGTTTCCGTTAAAATTTACAAATTTCCCACTAAAATAATGGTTTGGGGAGCAATATCTTAGCGTGGTGCTACAATTCTCTGTATAGTTAATGGTACTGTTGATAGTGCGAAATATTGTGACATCCTAAATGGTTTTCTTCTTGAAACGGCTCATGTTTTATATCTAGAGGGGTGACGTTTTCAGCAATGCAATATGCCATACTTTCTAGACGGACTATATCGTTTCAATGTGTTTCAATGTAAACATTAATGCGTATAAATGATGATGTAGTAATAAATATAAATACAAAATATACGACTCCATACGTATACGATACGACTATACGATAATTATTTAAAAAAATAATCGCTCATAAAAAATATGTTGTTACTGGAAGAAGAGAATAGTTAAAGAAAAATCAGATTTTGCCATGATTCTAGGTAGAGTATGGTCGCTTTTTTAAATCCATTTAAGGTAGAGTATTACTCCGCATAATATATCCGTTAGGCTATTTTTCAAACATTTTTATGATTTTTTGATATGTCTACTGTTACGTTGTGCTAAGTTGTAAATCTACCTTAATATTTGTAAACCTACCTTAACATTAGTGACATGTCACATAGAAGAATAAGCCCGGGAGTGAAAGAGAGCGACAGACATTGACAGTCGATAGACTGGCTCTTTAGAGATAATTATTATTTATTAGTATGAGTTTGTCTTGTAATAAATAAAATATACAGAAATGAGTCGTGTATTATAACAAAAAGTCCACAGAGTAAAACAAACATGGTGTCAGAAGTAAAAAAAGTAAGTCAAATATCAAAGAGTCATTATTATAGTTACAAAAGCCGAAACATTACCTAAGAACACGTCGTGGGGTGTTAAAAGCAAAAAGGGATTTATTGTTAAAAACAGTCAAGACATAAAATGGACATGGAAAAACAAGATGCTGTCGAGCAGAACCAACCAGTCGTTGTAAAAATAAAAAGTAACGTAGCCCGCAATGAAATTCAACCTTTGTCGTTGCTTACAACTGGAAAGAATGGTGCATGAATTTTAAAATATTTTTGAGATTAAGTATTTTTTGTCTTTCTCTTTGTGTGTTTTTAACTGATTTCCAGTTCGTTATCATCCTAATTAGTGCCTCTGCTTCTCTCCTTTGTATGTGTGCAAATCATCTCAGTCATTTTGTTTTAATAAATTTTACTATGTCTTCTCTTCGGTTATATTTATTATTATCTCATGGTTCATCAGTCTTCTGTATTTTTCTTGTTTTGACATTATTAGGCCATGTATCCTTTTCATTAGTTTTCTTTCAATTATTCTTTGCTTTTCGTCATCTTTTTTCACCAGACACATTACTTCCGTTCCACATTCTATGACAAGTCTAATTGCTGCTTTATATCTTTGTGTCTGTTTTTTTTACGCTCAGGCTTTTGTCTGTAAATAGTCAGTGATATTTTCAATACACTCCGTTCCCCGCTTTAATTGTGTCGCTTATTTCTGCACTTTTTCTAGTTTTGCAGTCCACTAATACCCCCAAGTATTTAAAGTCATCAACTTTGTGAAATTTATGTTCACCGATTTTTTTTTCTGTTATTCTGTTCACATTGTTTTTTCTACTTATTAGGTATTTTGTTTTTGATTATCAATTATCTGTTCTTTGCTTCTCTTATGAACATTAGAAGTGTTTCTTATAGCTTTTGTTGATCACACGCTACCAATGCTAGGTCGTCTGCTTATCTTATGATTTATAATGAACTTTGAATAATTGATTTTTTCTGCCATGCGTCTCTAATTACTCCTTCTGGTATCATATTAAATAGCGCCTCCCTTTGTCTTACAGCTCGTACTACATTGATGTCGTTTGTATGTCCTTCGGTTGTTTTAACTCTTGCTGATGATCCTACTTTATTGTTATTTTAACCAGGCTTAATAGCTCTGCTGGTAATTCAATCCTTTCCATTTTTTTTAAACTGTTATCTGCATATGCTATCGAAGGCCTGTTAGAAGTCAATAAACAATATATATGTAGTTTTATGTCATGTTCGTAGCTTTTTTCGATGGTTTGCGTTAGTACGTGTATTGCGTCTATTGTTGATCTCCTGTTTTTATATACCTCTTAATAGCGTCCTGCGTTTTTTCCATGTAGTCAGTTTCTAATGATTGTAGTCAGGATATTATATGTTGAGCTCAATAACATAATAGCTCCATAGGTGTTGCACTTATTTGGATTCCCCTTCCTAAAAATTTGTCTAAATTGTCCGTTTTTCATTCTACAGGCATGGCTTTGTCCTTTCAAATTTTGACCATTAGTTTGTATATCCGTTTCTATAGCTCCTCTCTTCCGTTTATGATCAGTTTGTTGTTAATTTGATCTGGCTCCAGAGTTCTCTTTAGTTTTAGTTGCTGTACAACATCTATGAATTCTGGATAGATAGCTGCGTCTTCTTCTGCATCTCTATTATTTGTTATTTCTTGATCTTCTGCATATGTTTCTTGGCTGGTTTTATGTAGATCCATAACGGGTTTTTCCCAATTTTTTTGTTTATTTTTATAGTTTTTTTCGGTACTATATTGTGGTTCATATATTTGAACAGTCTTTTGTTATCCTTATTATGTACTTTTAACTGTTGCATTTGTGTAAAGATCCATGTCTCTTCCTTTCGTTCATAGAGTATCGTGACTTTTTGGTTTTCTATTCGGTATTATTCTAGTTGTTTGCTGCGTTCTTTATACAACCATGCTTTTAAATTTTTTGTTTCCTTTCGGTCCTGTTATTTGTTTTCTGCGTTATCTTCGTTTTTATTATGGTGGTTTTCATATTGTTTCATTCCTTTTATATATTTTTACTATTGTATATTTTCTGTTTCTGTTCCAGTTCTTTAGTACACTGTTGTTTTGTTTCTTGTGTTTTTAATTTATCGATGTTCAATTGGTTATTTTCGTTTCCTTGTTAATATTTGTGTTGAATATTTTCATCTTTAATTTTGATATTAATAGTATGTGATCAGTATCCCTATTTGATCCTCTATAAGATATCACACATATTGTACTATTTGTGTTCATTTTTTCAATATTAACATATGGTCTATTTGATTGTCATCCGTCCATCACCATAATACGGCGCCTAATTTAAGAACGAAGAGAATGAAGAGAAAGAAGATGCCATCTTGCATATCGAAATCTCCAAGCTGAACATTGCCTCTGACAATATTTAGAACGGCACTCATCTAGTCCATATTCCTATCAGTTGAGAATGTTTTCACAGCTATTATCAACTTATCCAAGCGGTTTCGAGTGGAAGCCGTTAATTTGAAAGCATCCATATATAGCAGATGATTAAGCTTTACCACAAAAGTATTGGTATTTTTAATGCTTAAACCCTAAGTCAGTGGACTTCAGTAGCTGAGATAGTGGGTTCATCGCTAGACAGAACCAAAGTGAACTCAACGAGTTCCCCTAGAAAAGGCCCTGGTTAATTGAGAAATCTTTAGTTTCCATGTTGTTTTCTCCAGGTATTTGAAGGTGAATTTCAGTCTTTTACTCTGTCATTATAGGCTTTAGAAAGGTTACCATATAATTATCGACTCTATATATTTGTTCTTTGCAGCCCATGGAACCCTTAGCGCATCCTGCCTTTTGATGCTTATTCATGATATATAATATTCTTTAGAGAACAGTCGTCGTAGATCCGCTGGGCAACACAGGGTATGATTAATTTGTACAATTTGTACAAAGTTGGAAGTCAAGTAATTGTATTTCTTTAGGCGAGCTAAATAAATGAAGAGATTTTATTTTAATGTGTCCAAGCAGTCTTGAGCTGTGTTGTTTTCTGGATCATGTTGTAAAAGTGTTGAAGTGACGAGAATTATTTCTTCAGCTCTATTTATTTTTTGAGTTTTTACTCCTTAGATGTATTTCGTAAATTGTCCAATATTCTTACGCAATAATTCGATTTTTCTCACAGTCGTTTTTAGCAGGGTACAATTTTGTTTTCAGTTTTTCCGATATTAGTACTTTGTCGTGTTCTGATCTTAATGTCCATAACATAAGCAATATTTGCAATTGTTGTTACTGCACAATAAATGAGCATATGCAAATATTCTAATGGGCCATGATATTTGGGGCTGGATTATAATTGGGTAAGACAGTGTGCACAATTTGTAACAGCGTTTTTTAGTTTCTTACGAGAGTTTATTTTTAGAAGTGGTTGTGTCTAATAAAAGAATTTTCTCCATTAAACTCTTGTACGGCACCTGCAATTTCACTTACCAGGCGATCATACAACTCGTTGTTGTCCTAAATTTTTTTGTATGAGAAACTCAGAAATCTGCTTATTAGGAATTTCATTAGGGACTTAATATACAACCAACTCTTGGTTATGAATCTTCCGTTCGACTTCACTTCTGATAGTATCGCGCCTAGTCTCTGGAATAAGATTATTTCTTATAATTACCCGGTACTGATCTGCTATTCGCTGTTTGGCATACAGATGTTATCGATAGCCAGTTGTTTCTTGACCGAGGTTCGTCACCTTGTAATAGAAGCGCAAAATGTTTTTATTTATAGACACAGTCCATTTTATGCGCTGCCTCAATCGTCCCTCTTGAGTGACTTCCGGCTGATGTTCCAGCGCAGTTTCTTCAGTGAGTAGAGCTTTTGTAGTTGTTTGGCTTACTTGTGGTTGTTGGGCTGTAGCTAATTTTAGCTGATAGAAGAACTCCTTAAAAAACTCTCACAGGGAATTATTTTTATTATTAATATTATTTATGAGAATGAGAATGATGTTGAAAATGAAGTTGAGATCCAAGATGGCGGAAAGTAAAAATGTGCCGTCACCTCTCTCTGTATTAAAAGAGGTAGATTTTGAAGAGAATACATTTAATTGGTGTTAAAGCTAACTAAGGCTAATAAAACGCTCGTTTGTATAGTATGGGGAAATAGTTATCACATCTCATGTGCTGTGAAAAACAAAGTGAAATTCTTCAAGATAGGAGATTCACGTGTAATTTGTTGCCAAAATAGTGATGGACAACCCATCGAATCATTTAGTGCCATAGCGATAGAAAATCAGTGGTTAAAAAAGCTGTTAGCTGAAAAAGATGATAAGTACAATTTAATATTAAATAACAATAATCTATTAAAATCAAATAATGAACATTTGCTAGAAATATTAAATTTGTTGAAATCAGAAATAAGCAGAACCATAATGTCACAAAAACCCAACACAACTGTTAATGAGGGTTTAATAAAAACTCAAGGTAATGAAGATAAGACGGATCGTGTCCAGTTAACGAATTCTAAATACAAAACAAATAATGAAACTGACTCAAATAAAAATTTTAATGATAAAAACACTATAGATACCTATAAACAGGCAAAAAAAAGAATATAATTCTCTATTAATAAGTACTAAAAAAACTTTAATAGTGACTTTATTAATCAATCTTACTATATACCAAAAACAATTTGGAATTTAGTAAATAGTGAAACCGATAGGCAAAATAACAGGTCCGTTATTATTCTACATTATGATAATAAAATTATTACCAAGTCTTGTAATATTGCTAATTCGTTTGCTACTTATTTTGCTACAATTACAGAGTACAATCTTCAAACTCATTTTGGCACATCGTTGCCTTATTCTTGTACTACCTCAAAAATGTGTAAAAAAACATTTTTTTTACCCTTAACTCAATTGAAATAAAAAATACCATCAATCAACTAAAAAATAAGCCTAGTACCGGTATTGATAACATATCATATCTGTAAAAATAATAAAACTGATAAGTGATCATATATCGATTCCTTTAACCCATTTAGTTAATCTCTCAATAACAACCTGCCAATTTCCATCCATATTTAAAATGGCAAAAGTGATTCCAGTCTTCAAAAAGAATGACCCTCGTTATATTTCAAATTATAGACCAATATCTGTCCTTAGCATAATTTCCAAAGTAATAGAGAAGGTTGTATCCAACAGAATGTTAAATTTTATAAAAGAATACAATTTATTTACTCCAAACCAACACGGCTTGAGATCAAAAAAGTCAACAGTCACAGCTGCATGCAGCTTATTTGAGTGTATTTATGATGAATTAGATAGTAGAAACCACGTGGCAGGACTATTTTTTTATCTATCACGAGCTTTTGACTGCTTAAACATAACATTTATTCGCAATAAATTAAAAAACGTTTGTCTTAGAGGGATATTTCTAGAATGGGTAATTAATTTCTTAAGTGACAGGAAGAGTGTTGTTAAAATGAAAGAATCAAGCTCAGAACCATACACGACAAATAAAGGAGTACCACTGGGATCCGTGCTGGGACCATTATTATTCCTAATTTTTATTAACGACCAACCAGATCACATAAGGGCACTTATAATATCAGTGTTTACTGATGATACCTTGTTAATAGTCTCTGCACGTACACTCGATGAATTAAAAATGACAATGAAGACTGTTGTTGACTGCTTTATGCGCTGGTGTGATACCAACAGACTAATATTAAACATTGACAAGACGGAAATTATTTATTTTCATTCATACAACTCATTTACCTATGACTATATCTTAACCATCTATGATAGAAACAATATGTTATCGTCCACTCACTCTACAAAGTTTTTAGGTATGTTCATTGATTGTAATCTCAAATGGTCAGAGCAAGTGAATTTAGTGAACATGAAATTGAATAAAGCTTTTGATGCTATATCTAGAATTAAAAACACACTACCCATCTCGGCATTAATGAACGTTTATTATAGCCTTGCTTACAGCCACATGTGCTATAATGTAATTTTGTGGGGGACCTCCGTAGGTAGTAACAAAGTGTTCGTTATCCAAAAAAAAGTTATCCGTAAAATTTTTAATTTGGATTATCAACAAGCTTGTAAACCAATTTCTATTAAACATCAAATTTTAACTTTCTACTGCCTATATGTCTATAAATGTTTACTTTATGTAAAAGAGGAAATCAATAAATTTCCAGTAAATTCAGACAGTCACTATTACAATACAAGAAGTGCTGAATATTTACGAGTTCCAAAACACAGAACATCCAAATTTCAAAATTGCTTCAGATATATGGAAGTGACCTTATACAATTATTTACCAAAAACTGTGAAAAACTATTTTATATATTTTATGTTTTGTCAATTTGTTACACTGTGAATATTGTATTATACACATTAATGTTTCATGTACTGAATTCTGTAGTGACGTATCCTATACATTTATTTTGAATATCTTAAAGGATCAATAAAGTATGACATGACCATAACGATTATTAAAATTTACATTGTGATTTTTTTTAAACACCAAGTGTCTTTTATTCTATGCGCTCCTTGTATATTAATATCCTTATTTAATTGCACTCCGTCGGTACTGTTAAATAGAAACTGCAAACTTATTAGAGCAAGAGCAACGATATCAACTTCAGGTATAGTTGGAGCTGTTTCTAACAGAAAAGATAATTTCAATTAACTCGCGTTTAAACTTATGTACGTAGGAAATAACTCATAATTACCAAAACTTCCGTAAATTTATAGAAATTACTGCCGCTTTTCAAATTAATGAAACCGGTAATGAGACTATACAGGAATAATGAAATATCAAAACTTTAACAGAATTACTTTTTTCATGCAGTCAAAACTTCCCGCCGTGAAAACACATTCATCATATGGTTGCGAAGTTGGTGATTCAGGAAATGTAAATATATGAGAATTTTCGTTTGTTCCCGAGACAATCCGCAGCTTCCTCAAATATCTGGGGATGCGAAATCAACCATCGGCTTGATTTATACCTTTATTCCCTTCACTTAATCCTTGCCTGCTCTCTTCACATATTCCCTGGGAATAACAAATTATGCTACGGGATCAACTTCAGCAAGAATATAAATTTTAATTTCAGAAATTTTATAATTCAACACAAACTTCGCAAGGCTACAAAACACTTTTGAAAACATGTAAATGAGCTTTAGCAAAAACAATCTCAGTACAAAAAGGTAACAATCATAAATAAAAATCTAATGCCAAAGCTTAAGTTTCATAAATGGATACACTCAGTGAAATAAATTTATATTTTTTAAAACAATATTAGATTTATTTAACGATGTTTTTTCGATGTTTTTTAAAATGAGTCTGAAAATGTTTCGTTTTTCGATCAGAGACTTGTTTCCTGACTGCTACTTTAAGTATAAGTTATGTTATAACATTTTATTTCTTTGTGGTACAATATCCTTGACAAAGGGGCTGTCTCAATTCTTCTTTATTTAGCAGTAACTTAAAAATCTGTGATTTTCTTAGGAATTGCAGGGTTGACTAGTTCAGTTGATTCTGATCGTTGTTTAACAATATCATTGCCAACGGCACACACCGTGCGCCATCGGCTATTATCGTCACAGGACAACGGCACACAATGTGCGTCGAGCCGAGTGCATAGGTGACTTTCCTCAAGTAGTAAAAGTAAAGTAGTAAGTATGGCTCTGGCCTTCGTTCAAGTCAGTTCTGTTTTCGTTGGTCATTCAGATATAGTCTTAAATATATACGTGCATTAGCGGTTTAGGAATTTTGTGATTCGTTATATAGTTATGGATGATAACGTTGCAGGTCGTCTAGTTCGAAGCGTGCACATAAGGAACGAGATGTGAGGATACAATTGTCGAATAAACAACTGCCAGAATTAGCAGATTCAGGCGAAGATCCAGTAGTTTCATCAGATGATTCTTGGTCAGGGGCGGATGATAATGCTGACAACGATAAAGTTGAGACTGATATTGTGAATGATCCTGATAATGTTTTAGCGACGATGATGATGATATCCCTCAAACAAGATTATTTCCAGACTGGAATAACACTTCTAATTTAAAAACAATTGATTTTACTGGAATACCTAGCTTTCGTGTACTACTACCTGTTAGTAATAATTCATACGATTTTTTTAGTTTGGTTGTAACTGAAAAATTTCAAAATTACACTGATGAATTTCTAATTTACATTGTAGATACGGCTACGGAAGCATGGAGAACTATCACTAATCTAAAGAAAAACACCCATAAGCAACATAATTTCTATAGAAAAGTGGAAAAATTACTATAAAAATTTACTCCAAGGGTCCTTAAAATATATGGGAGAGGAATACAGTATGGAGAAACAAACAAATAGTAACATTAATACTACTAATAACAAGGTCCGAACTGCGTTAATTAAAATGAAAAACGGGCGATCTCCAGGACCTGGCAATATAGCTATAGAGTTACTTAAAGTAGGAGGTCCACTCCTAATAGAACGAATAACTTTTCTGTTGAATCAATGCTGCCAACAGATAAAGTACCATCTGAATGGAAAACCGCTCACCAAGTATTCATGTTTAAAAAGGGTAATCGAAAAGATCCTAACTGCTACAGAGGATTAAGTGTCTCACCTACTACAGCTGTTTCGGCTGATTGCCTTTCTCAAGTGATCACTTGAGAAAGGCTAGAAGTGCTAACAAGAGTATATTTTACTAGAGACACAATTCGTTTCTTTATTATGTCTATGTTCTGCTTTTAACGGGTTCTGTGATTTTGGCGGTAAATATTTTTAGGTTATGTGAGTGAAGTGACATTTAAGAATGAAGATTGTATTTTTATTTAAAAGGGTGTGGTAAAGGCACTTATGGTTCCTAAGGTAGATCGCGTACAGTAATAGGGATTTTAATGTCCAGGTATGTCCAATAATTAAACTAGAAAACTTGCTGAATTCTATTATGGGACACATGTCCAATCACTAGATAATTATACTTACCACATGTTTCTACAATAATTTTGACCGGGTTTACATATAATTAACTAAAGATAGCAGTAAAATTAATTTAGTAATCGATTTGACAAAAATTGGACAGCCTCCCAATAACTAAATTTGACCGTCCAATCACTAAATTGATTTTTTAGGATTATAGTAAAATGCCTAAACTTAGAAAATACGATAAGATTAAACTTATAGAAGCTGTTAAGGAGGTCCAAAATGGCACTGAATCGTATAGAACAGCTGAAAAAAAATATGGAATTTCACTATAGAATTTAAATTAAAACATACGGAATATAAAGATACACTTAGACCGTCTCCTATTTTAACTTGCGAGAAGAAGAATACTCCGGTTCGGTACGTTCAATAAATTTATCTCAATCCATAGCATGTTTTGATTTTACATTCAATATTCCAGATGGATACAAGAAACCGCTTCAAAAGGTTTCCCCAAAAAAGCTAAAGATTTAAAAAGCAGCGTGCAAAAATTTTTAGCCGAAAATCCGCGCCCCAATAACTTTAAAGATATTCGACCTGGAGATGGATGGTTAAAAGTAAGTTACAAAAAAATGTATTTTAATCCGTATTTATCGTTTGAATTTTTTAGGAATTTTTGAAGGTACATCCAGAGGTTTCTAAAAGGACAAGTGAAGGTGTGACGGCAACTAGCGCTTGTGTATTTGAACGAGACATCAAAAACTGGTTTAAAAATAACTGTGTTAAAGAAAAACATCTAGCAGAAGTTCTAGCTAATCCATCCATTCAAGAATTTTTAATGGAGATGAGTCAGGATTTCAAATATGTCCATCTACTGAAAAAGTGTTTGCTATGAAAGGTTCAAAAAATGTTTATAATGTTGAAAAAAGCTGTTCAAAATACTCAGATACATAAAAAACATTTTAATACAAACATATATTATAAAATTTAAAATTCCCTCTCTCATAGTATTAATACTAAAAACGTCCCGCGATTATTTATTGTTCAAAATAATCATCTATCTTATATGAAAGCTTATCAGCTTTCTACAGACTCTTTAGTTGTTTTGACATAGCACAATCATAATACACAACAATAATTAGTTTTTAAATCTATTAATCTAAATTTAGTATGTATTTAGAAATACAATTTATTAAATAATAATATATTATGATAAAATTGTGTAAGAAATCAAAACATAAACAAAATTTTTACTTTAAAAAGCGGCAACACTTTATACAATTTTGTCACACGCTGAACTGTCATTAAAATTTGTTTTTCCGTATAAGTTGCGTACATTTGTCTAATATATTTAATTAAAATTATTATTTTGTGGAATATTAGACATAAAGAGTTATTCCATAAAATTTATATTATTAATAATAACAAATTTTTTTGGTTATTTAATCAATATAACTCTAAAATTATCAATATAATGATGATTACATTTTTCTGATTATTATTCCATGTTGACGCCTATGAAAGATCGAGCAGTTCCGTATAGGTTTCGTATTATTTACTCTGTTAGGAAAATTTGAACTCTAATGTTGACATTCTGAAAATTTTAATTATAAGTGACGTCATTTATATACATTGTGACGTGCAACTTTTTACTTTGAAAAATGATATACAGTCTGTCCCAAACCCTTCTTTTAATGCGTCACTAATTTTGACATAATATAGGATTTTAAGAATGTCGAGAATTATTGTATGTCATTTTACTTAAATTTGACAGTTGCAGGATCGTAATCCCTCTTTTTCTACTTAAAAATAATTTAATAATTTTAATATTAGCCTTTGTTCTTTCTCGATATATTTCGGCATATCTAAAATATTTTTATGACAATAAATACAAAATTAAATTTTCACTGTAAAATATCTGATAATACTAACCTGGTATGACAATTATTTTATCAGTTGATGTTGTGAAAGTACTGTCAAGATCGAGACCTTTTGCGTCAAATTATATTTATGCGCATCATTGATTGGATATCTAGTTAGCGTATTCTAAACTCCAAGCAATTATACATCCGTAAGTAGAATTAGCTTTACGATAAATAATTTTCTAAGTTCTATATATAATAATCACAGACTCACGTTTTTTCTGTCACTTCTAGCTTAATGAGAAAGAATTCGATCAACTATGACGCACTGAAAGAAGGGTTTGAGACGAACTATATTTACAATTAAATATGTATAACAAAAGAGTTGGCCTTGAACTGGTTGTAGAATTTAGGTATATAAATATTTATTAAGAAAGACAAAATATTCTACTTGAAAACGTAAAATAAAAATTATTACCCGTGTTATTTAAAACCCGCTGGACAATCTGTCCTAATATATTATCTCCGCGCCAATCCTTGCTTAATTTATGAGTAGCGGGATTAGATCAAATCTATATTTCGCACACAAATCCGGACCATCTGATAGAATACATATTAAAGCATAATTTATTTTATCAGCACGCTGCTCTTTGCATGCAAAAAGATTGCTTTAAAAGATAAAAGTACGTGACCTTCCACATTACAGTATACATTCGTACGTGTCTTATGCAGTGTACGCGAACCTGCAGTAACATTTTAGACAGTTGGTTTCAAGATACATACTTTATCTCATGTAGCGTTAAAGTTCCGGTCGTAATGACACTAAAGTGTGCCGTCGAATGTCAACTAGGGTAGGTAGAATATAATTTTTAATATGCACATTCGTTACTTATAAAATTTGTTTTAAAATGTATTTGTACGCCATTTTTTGTAATGTTCAAATTGTTTTAGTTTACTCCTGAAGAAGCTGTTAAATAAATGGCGAAATATTGAGTAATTAAGAAAAAAGAATATATAAAAGAATATATATATATATATATATATATATATATATATATATATATATATATATATATATATATATATATATATATATATTGTTATGATTCATTTTATCCGCCAAAGATAAAATTAAAATTACTAAATAGACCATCTAAATAGATTTTCAAGATATCCTGGAGAGTTGTTATGCTATGTAAAATTAAAAATAATATTGGTTTGCTCTTAATATATTTCAAATTATAAAACATAATAATTCAAAATATTTCAACTGATAAACTATGAAAGATATTTCAAAGAAATGAAAGTCCATTATCTTTGGATTACCTGTAGTAAACAAAATTTAAGATATACATAAATTATTTTCTTTGTAAAATATATTTGAGTGAACGTAGTGAATTGAACAATACGACCGGGTTTTCCAAATGAACTTGTACAGTAAATAAAGACAATAGGGTAAAATTTAGAAATTATACTTCTCCGTTAGTTTTTAAGAATTTGTATAAACGATTAACATGTTAATAGTTTTAGGAAAGTTATAATTGTAGTTAAGGTTATTGTTTGTTATCTAAATGGGGATAAATATGACGAACTTTGATTGGCAAAGAGTAAAAAAAAGTGGGAGAGATAGATGAATGAGAGTTTAGCTAGATTTTAGAGGAAAAAAAGATCATGAGTTGTTTTCCAAGGGTGCAAGGCGAACAGTCGTAGTTCTTTGGCGGTTCCCAAGTGATAGTAAGCATTAGAAGTGAATGTTTGTGAGTTTTCGTGGACTAAGTGTATCCTGACGGAAGCTGATCCAGTAAAATATTTTAAGTCATACTTTTCTGCTTATATATTCCAAGAGTCACTGTTCAGGCCGGAACGAGAGATTCATATCGAGAGGAGAAGAAGTTTATCTTTTGAACGATACGTGCATCTGAAGGAGATCATTGAAGACGAGAGGCTCGCAATAATTTGTTGTAAGATTGCTGATTACCTAGGGAACTGCTAAGAATAGATAGTGTAGGCTACAAGGAACAAGGATTTGGACAACTCATCATCAGAGAGATAGTTTTTTTTCATTGGTCAGTTTTTCCTTTATCAACAAAGTTTTTTTTTTAATTGCTTCAGAAAAGATAGAAATATTTATCAGGAGATATAGAACAACAATTTTGATTTGAAATTTTAATTTATATAGTATATAAAATTAATTTTTGAAGGTTCACGTACGTAGAACAAAATTTTGATAATCGTTGTATGAGATATTTTTTGTTTAAGCTATTTGAGTGTGAATTTTATTTCAATATATAATTTTGTATCATATATGTTTATTATTCCGGTATTCCTCAGACCTTACCTATCATATGTAAAGTATAGATATTGAAGCACGAATATAACAATGAGATAAGAGAATTAAATAGTGTGATAATATCATAATTGCATCATTTAAATAAGTTTAATTAATTAATTAATTAGCTAATTAATTGCTTGGCGCATCTCTGACTTTTATTATCACATTAATATATATATATATATATATATATATATATATATATATATATATATATATATATATATATATATATATATATATATATATATATATATATCTATTATATACCGGGTGGTGAATGGTCAAACGGACCATGGGAAACTCTAAATTGTTGAATTTTTGCTTCTCTAATTATTTTACACCAATGTGTGTTATGACGTGTTGGGTTTGGTCATATTGATGTTTCTGGTATTTGACAATATTTAAATTGCCAAAATTTTTATTTTGTGATTTATTGTTTAAAAAACAATTAAGTTGATTAAAAAATGTACTCAAATGGAAAGAAAGTAGCAATATTCCAAATGTTGTATTCAGGTAATAGTGTGCGAATTGTCAGTTCCTTATTTGGCTTAACTTATCTCAATAGAACAATTACAAGTCATTTAACAAGTCAAAGAATTTCGCAAAATCTTGAAAATACTGAGCCCAAGTGGTACAAGCAATATTGCTTAGGTACCTAGAAATTTAGAAAATCAAAATGAAATAAATGTATTACCCGCAGCAGTAAAAAATCCTAGCATAAGTTCTCAGAACACTGCAAGCCAGTTTGATATTCATTATGCCACGGCCTTAAATATTTTGGAAAAAAGGAAATTCCGTTTACACAAATTTTAATGTCATCAAGAACTAAGAGAAGGAGTTGCTGAGAGAGTGGGAGTAAACTAATTGGTCGGTATGAGTTTACATCTTTTGGATCTTTACCAGCTTTTTGAATGATTATAGTATGTCCCACTTTCCATCGCAAAGACAAGTACTGCAGACTTAACATAGCATTGAAGATTATTGTAATTATTATGTAGCAATCAAAAGTTAGGTCTTGAAGGATCTTACCTGTACTGAGATCGTATCCCGGTGCTTTGTTGAGTTTTATCTCATTTTTTATTACCTATCTGTTTTACTTCTTTAATGTTAAATTGGGAGGTTGGTAGTTCCATTTGATATGGAGCGCCAAGAAAAGAATTAAGTGGTTTTTCTTGTTCTAAAGGTTCTAAAGAAAATGTACTGGATGCTTAAAAGAAAATCCGCTCTATCTATATACAACAAGCTTTTACTTTATAAATAAATACTACGATCTATTTAGATTTATGGTAGTCAACTCTGGAGGTGACAAGAAAAGTAATTTAAAGAAAAGTAAAATAGAAAGAATCCAGAAATTTCAGAATAAAGTATTGAGAAACATTGTGAATGCTCCTTGGTAACTGAGGAACAGTGACCCCCATCAGGACCTAAGTATGGAAACTGTGGCTACAATAATCAAGAAGACGCTTGAAAATAATAAAAAATAACTCCATTGCCATTTAAATGTTTAAGTAATCCAGCTCCTTGAGAACACAGGGCTAACTAGAAGACTGAAAAGCTCTACGAATTAGTTTAAGTGACAGTGAAAAAGCAGAGCATAGTGCTTGTGCACGAGGTGCATGTTAATATTAGTGCGCTATTAATTAGATTAGATTAAGAGAATACCATACAATAAACTCTTTATTTCAAGCAACTTTAGTTATTGATGATATATTTATATTGCTTATTGGTTATTTATGACCAGATTGTAATCGTAAATAAAAAGAAAAAAAATAACTTTATGAACCGGTCAATATCGACAATGGCCTGTTGAGTTAGCGATTGTCAACAATTGCTGGACATTAACGTCATTGTCTATAGAAACTGGACACTGTAGACAATTTAAAATTCTTGATAACCTTTCTGTTATTATTCGGACAATGTCGACACTGTTGAAATAAATTTTGACTAAAAGCTAGGTTATGTTCATTTTTTACTTCATTTTTATTCTCGTGCTGAAATTACTCGTGATAAATTTATGTAAGAAATGTTGGAAATATGGAAATATTATATTGGAGACAGAACAAAAACTACGACGATGGAAAGAGTAGTACATCGAGGAATTATTTCAAGACCAGAGAGAAGCTAGTACATCTGTAGATAGCCAAACGGGAGATGGAGGCCCAGAGATAATCAAATCAGAGGTTAGTCGGGCATTAAACTCAATGAAAACCAATAAATCTGCTGATCCAGATGAATTACCAAGCGAGCTATTAAAGTTGGTCAACGAGAAAAACCTAGACATAATAGTAGAACTGTTTAACGCTATCTATACTACGGGAGTCATCCCTAGAGAAATGTTGACATCAGCATTTGTGTGTTTGCCAAAAAAAGTGAATGCCAAAGAGTGCAGTGACTATCAAACCATAAGCTTAATGTCACATACCTTGAAAATTCTGTTGAAAATTATCCACACCAGAATTCACTCTAAACTGGAGCTGGATATTAGTGACATACAATATGGGTTCCGCAATGATATGGGTACCAGAAAGGCACTATTCTCCTTCAACATTCTGACGCAGAGATGTTTGGATGTTAACAGTCCTCTTTACGTCTGTTTTATAGAGTACACTAAAGCGTTTGATAAAGTAAAACATGACCGACTCATGGAAATCCTAAAAAATAAAAACCTAGATGAAAGAGAGTCACGGCTAATAACAAACCTTTACTACAATCAGCGAGCAATAGTACGAATTGAAAAAGAGACATCTTAAGAAATGGAAATAAAGAGAGGAGTCAGGCAAGGCTGCATACTATCACCTCTATTATTTAACACTTATTCTGAAGAGGTAATTCAAAAAACTCTGGAAGATGAAACAGTCGGCATAAGAGTAAATGGAGTCTTAGTTAACAACATCAGATATGCAGATGATACAGTAATAATAGCAGATAGTTTAGAAGACCTGGAATGACTCATACGTAATGTGTAGTAGGGAGTACGGACTCTCGCTCAATATCAAAAAGACGAAGTTTATGAAAATTTGTAAAAACAACCATAATGCTAACAAAATCTTGACAGTAGAAGGCCAGCAGATCGACAAAGTAAAAAAGTACACTTACCTAGGAACACTTATAACAGAAAATAATGACTACACTGCAGAAATCAAAGTCAGAATCGAAAAAGCACGTTCTAATTTTATGAAAATGAAAAAGGTCCTATGTGGCAAAGATTTAACATTAGCTCTTAAAGTACGCCTAACAAAATGTTACGTATACAGTGTACTACACTATGGAGTGGAATCATGGACGTTAAATCTAGACACAATGAGACGACTTAACGCCTTTGAAATGTGGACCTATAGAAGAATTATGAGGATTTCCTGGGTAGATAAAGTTACGAACAATGAAGTACTGAGAAGAATAGGTAAAGAGAAGGAAGTTGAATTTACAATTAAAGAAAGAAAGCTACAGTATCTCGGACATGTGATGCATGGCGAGAAGTATGGCATCCTGCGACTCATAATGCAAGAAAAGATAGATGACAGAAGAAACATCGGAAGAAGATGAATTTTATGGCTCAAGAACCTGAGAGAATGGTTTGGATGCAGCTCAAAACAACTATTTAGAGCTACTGCCTCAAAAATTAAAATAGCTATGATGATTGCCAACCTCCGTAGCGGAGATGGCACCTGAAGAAGAAGAAGAAGAAATTTTGTCATGGATATTAATGGTTTGCGCACACGTTTTAGTAATTAAACTAACTTAATAGTCAGGTCAAAAATGTAAAGACAATAAATAATTTTTAAACTGTGATGTGTACAACATCCGAATAAGTGAAATTAAAGAAGCGAAAAATGTTTTAAGAACAACGGGTGCTAAAAAACAACAAAGCACTATATGAATGAATGAATGATTTTTAATGAAGTTTTTCAGTGATAAAGATCAAGATGTAGAAGTTGAAACGTTGCAAGGCAAAGTTGCATTGGCAACCCAAGCGTTGCCAATTCAAAGGTGGTTGTAAAAATAATAAGTATGTATGTCGTGCCAACAATACAACTTTGTATCTTAAAATGCCATGGTTCACTATTTTGTCAAAATAGAAATGATTAGTTTCAAAGGGTTTTGACCGATTCCAGCCACGTCTCTTATTTTTCTGTGCATATTTCTCATATCATATTTTGTTACTAGTTCTTCTATCCCTTTAAATGTTTACATCAAATGCTGATTTAATTTTTTTCTTAATTATTCGTTGTATCTCTTTGCCTTCTTTGCTAGAGGCAGATAATGAAAAGGCCGTGGATTTAAATAGCTACAAATGCCGAAATTTTGAGACGGTTTCAAAAGAATTTGCAAGCCATAAGGACTATTGAAGCGACAAAATTAAAATATTTAAATCAAATTAACAGAGGTGAGAAATAGGCAGCATTCAGACCTATCATGTAAGGAGATATCAAGGGCAAAAGAAGAATAGGGCGAAGAATGACATACTGGCCGAGAAACCTTGGTGTAATTGCAGTTCAAAAGATATTTTCAGAGCAGTTGCCAATCAGATACAAATCGCTATGATGATAATGAACCTCAGACGGGGAAAGAAATCACAATAAAAAGGTCTTTTAACAAGTTTTGTGCTACGTTTTAGTTGGAGGGCTTACTAAAATAATTACACTTATTACTATTGTTAGTATTATTTTTCTTTAGTTAATAATTTTAAATCGTATAATTATGGTGACAAACAAAAGTCGCTAAACATTTTAACAAGCGGTGAGTTAAAATAGGAAAGTATCGTAAAAATCAACTTTCCTTTGTGAAAATATTACAAAGATATATAATATATTTTTCCCTTTATATTTGTCTCATTAAAGGATATGTCAAGTATTTCCAGTCTCATTCAATTCTAAATGAGTTTACCTGCTTACAAATTGTTGTTTTTAAATGAAGTCGTTTGTAAATTTATCTGTAGAAATAAGGAATAAGTACCTTCTTTCAGAAAGAGCCAAATAATTACGTCAGATAGTATGGCTTATACGAATATCTCTAAATCCTCCTTTCAAATTAGATTCTTTATAAATCGACCCTATTTATCTTTTCTTGGATTTCCTCTTGTCATTCTTTTAATAAACATTAGGAAGCAGCAAAATTAATTTTCCTTTTCGTCGCTGCGCTGTTTCTAACAAATTCTACCGGCAAATCTGCCTTTATGTTTCAAATGGGCCTCTTATTTCTGTGAAATGTCGTGCACTTAGGAAAATGTATATTTGCTTTATAGTTCTTGTACACTGAATAAGTGATTGAAGCGGATTTCGAGTCGGAGTATTTTGCATACAAAAACTAGAAAGCACATCTGAGAAGTCGCTACTCGAATACACTTTACGTCGATTATTGCAAAACGAAGTGACAAAAAAGTTGAAACATAAGGTACTATCAGGAATCATCAAAGGGAATTTATTAATAACAATAAGTCTGAAGTAGAGCGGTCACATATAATAAAGATTGATTTGCTTATAACTATGGATATGGTAAAAAACCGATAATGACATAATAAAATAGACTTTTAAATATTGAAAAACAAAAACTAATGTAAGGGTGTAAATATGATTTTAAAAGATACAAACATTTATGAGATTTGCCTACATCTTGTGATTGAGTATAACAGTTTTATAATCACAAATAGATTAATAAACTATTAAATCTTTAAACCAGGCATACTTGGAGCGAAGGTGCGAGATAGGTATGCGGAAATATAGAAAGACAATAAATGTGGTTTATTTTATATTCTTAAACTTGTCTTTTCAATTAATTAGATTAATGATTGTGGATTACTTGTCTGGGAGTGACTAAGTAACCAGATGAAAAAGGGCTTACTCCAAATCCTGCTCGAATTAGATTTGCTCATAGATCTATTTTATTAAAGTGTTTTAAGGACTGGAATATTCAAGGTCACTCCCTTGTCTTTATCCGACACTTTTTAAACCACAGATCTTTTCAAGTGAAAATAAATAATTTTTTTTTCAAATATTTATCGTTTGGAAAATGGTAGATCCCAAAGATCCGCACTCAGTCCAACATTATTTTTAGTGGCAATAAATGATCCAGAATATACTAAATCTTTTAATCCTAGAACCTCAAGGTGGCGTCGCCCGCGACCGGCGAAGCCTACTATCCGCTCTTAAACTGATTTCATTGTCGGGACGCAGCTAAGCATGTATCTACCTTTCGCATTTTTAGTTACCAGTTGATCGTCGAGTAGGTTAGTGCACCAGTTTCTGTCAGTTTTGAAATTTACGATAGCGGTCGCATACGACGCCACCTTGTTATTTACGTTTATAATTTTACGACGGTAATTATGAAGGTTTTGTTGAAATTATTTATTTGTTTATTTCTTACAATTGTTGCAGAGTGTTTACTATAAGGATGGAGTCAACGAGACCCAAATTAGATGTAGCTACACCCGGTTGCAGCAATGGCTATAACAGAAGACGACCTTTGACGCAATTAAAGTTAGAACCATTGGCGAACGAAGGTTTTAGCGATTCAGATGAGTTTGTAGAAAGCGATGAGAGTGAAATTGAAGACAACATAGATATAGAGGATAAACAGGATGATGAATTTGATGCCTTAATTTCAGAACATCCTGATGTCTCTCCGGAAATTGCAGTAGAAAGTACAAATCACTCCAAAACAAGAAGTGTTATACATGCTAAAAATGGGTGTAGGTGGTATCTAAATAGTTTCCATTGCAAAAATATCAGGGTATGTCAGAACCGAAAGGACCAGTAAAAGATATGGTAGATCCAAAAAAAAAAAAAAGTTTATTTTTTAGCAAAGAACTGGTGGATATAATTGTAAAGTACACTAATGAGAAAATCAAAAGAAAGAAAATTAGATATAAGAGCGAGCAATGGTATCTTGGAGCAACGGATAGTGTCAAAATACGAGCGTTGTTTGGACTGTTATATTTGAGCGGTGTTTAAAAAAATGCCCATGTCTTACTGAGTGATTTATGGTTACCAATTTTTAGACCTGTTCTCTTTAGGACAACGAACGTTTGGTTGTCCTAATGAACAAGAACAAGAACCGTTTTGAACTTCTGATCAACTGTTAACGGTTTGATAATAAGGAAACGAGAGAAGACAGAAGAAATATTGATAAAGTTGCAGCTATCAGAAATATTTGGGATATGTTCGAGAAATCCTGTGGACAAATGTACACTCCATCGGAATATGTAACAATTGATGAGACGGCTTTATGATTTAGGCGCCGTTGTCCCTTTAAGATGTATATCCCAAATAAGCCCGACAATTATGGTCTCTTAACGATGTGTGATGCGAAAACATATTATATGAGCTCTGCTAAACCTTATATTGGAAAGGAGGAAAGAAAAAGTCAATGTTCGATTCCAACAAAATACGTGCTTGAGCTTACAACAAATATTCATGGACAAATAGAAATTGCACCATGGGCAATTGGTTTACCTCGTACGAAGGAGCAGATAACAAAAAATTCAAGGAAAAGAATTTAACGCTGGTAGGAATAATCAGAAAAAATAAACCTGATATTCTAAAGCAATTAGTGGAAACAAACGGAAAACATAATGATTAATCTTTGTTTGTCTTTGACGAAAACAGCACGTTAGGTTTTTTAAGTGCCTAAGAAAAACAATACTGTTATATTGTTATCAACAATGCACACGACAGCAGATATTGACGAAAAAACAAAGAAGCCTAAAATAATTTTGCTCTATAATGAAACAAAAGGCGGCGTTGATACTTTTGATCAACTTTGTCATCTAACGACAGTCTGTCTCGAGGAAAACTTGCATGTGGCAACTTCGAATTTTGTATGCTATGATTGATACTGCTGGATTCAATTCCTGTGTGATCCTAACTGCAAAACAAAATTACAGAAATGGTCCGCTTTTCTGAAAGATTTATCATATTCCCTTGTAAAAGATTATTTGAAACCATGATTAAATGAATGACCAATACACGCCTCCCAAGAGAAATTAGGAATAATATTCGTAAATTTCTAAATTGCGAAGTATAACAAGAAACTACTCAAAAAATCAATGATTTATTAGGCCGATGTGACTTCTGTTCCTGAAAAAAGAACAGAAAGGCTCAAAATAAATGTGAACATTGCCATAAAAGTATATGCGCCGAACATCGCCTTAGCATTTGTGTAGATTGTAAATGATTTTTGTTGTAAAAATTCTATCATCTTTTTTATTTTACCAATTTTAACACACTTTTTGATAAAAACGTTTGGCGCCGCAATGATTTCTTCAGTTTTTATAAGTTCAACGGTTTTATAAGTTACGAATACGGCACATTTTTAAATTTTCTAATAATTGTTATAATTTTGGTGTTAATAAATCTTAATTTCAGTATCTGCTATTAATTAATACCTATTAAACACACTTTTTACCCTAAAAACTAAAGTTATAAATAGCAGGGATTGAAATATAAAGAGCGAGTTTATCGGTCTTATATGACGCCACCTTGTTGCTAACGTTTCGCAAATTTCACCTTGTGGTTCTAGGGTTAAGTATTCACCATTTACCTCTCCCCATTCTTCACCTTCCTCATTAGATAACTTCTACATCCTTCTCACTGCTCTTTTAGTGTATCTTTTTAGGAGAGCCAAAAATATAAAATTATTTTACTTAATACCTCATGCAATCGAGCATAATGGAGTTACTGGATTAGTATTGCAGTTATACTTAGCTACCGTGATATACTGTAACTCAACTACACATTCGAAATGAATTCTTAATTTTTTATCAATAAATTTGATCCCCAATTGCAATTGTTGCCACAAAATAACTGAGCCAACAATGACGTAATTGTAATTGGGGATCAAATTTAGGGAAGAAACGTTAAGAATTTAGAATTTAGTTTTAGAAAGAAAAATTTAGAATTTAGTTTTAAGGATAAAATATTCCACATACATACTCATTTTGTAATATTTTTGGTTACCTAGCTAGTTTTGAAAAGTGGCATCGAAAGAAGAACAAAATGTCATCGAAAAAGTTTATAAAAAAAATTGAAAATTGTAGTAAAAGCAAACATTTTTATTAAAAAGAAACTTAAAATAAAATTTAAATTACAAAAAAAGTATCAACGAAAAATTGAATCGTAAAAGGCTTTACAAAATCCAGTAATATGTTTTGAAAGCAACTGTTTTAAATCTTTTAGTTTGTTATCACCTAAAGGAATTTTTGAAGAGTAAGCCATACATAACTGGCACTTCGTTGAAAACAATTCGGATGAACTCCGACCCCTTCTTTTTTGGCAAACATCAACTTTCGTTCACGTTGGTTGTTTATAACTTTTTTTATACAGGAAGTAATATTTTCCTTTTAAGATTTGAAGTAACATTACTTCAGTTATTTTGAAGTGACGGCCTTCCTCCCCTTTGGTGAAATCTAGTCCCATTTTATTGCACAGTGCTTTTACATCGTAAACTCAGTGAAATCCATTTCTTTAACGGTTAAAGGAGCTCCTGCTTTCTAAGCATTTTTAATTAATTCAACATATTGCTCGGGAATGTATGTATGCCCTGATTTGATTGCCCTCTTCACTGGTTTTTCTATTATGCTGTGGACTGAATCACCTTCGTTTTGGGTGTGACCACGAACAAGGTACTCGTTAGTAATATAATTAATGTCCAAAGTATTGAAAGCAAACAGGTATATGGCTATTAGAATTGTTTTTTGTTGTCTCCCACAGTTATCGTAATAAATAATTACATGAACTTCTGGGCTGGTTATTGACAATTCTTTTAGATATTAATAAATGCAAGATCCGATTTCTATTGCTCCTCTATTCCCCATCACTATATTCCAAAAGCTTATTAGTTTCACAAGTGCTATCTGTTTCGGAGACTTGGCCTTTTTTCGCTTTTACTTCTACTACTGTATAACAGTTTAAGCAAGATTTGTAAAAAAAATGCAGAACTTTGTCCTATTGGTACAGTACCCGTTAACACTGCTTGTAAGTCATAAGTAGCCATATGTATATTGTTATCAGAATTTTTTGTGTTCAGTTTATCGTTAGTTTTTTCTTTACGACTTATATACTGCCTCGAAGAATCACTTCGAAGATAGTGACTTTCAATTCGTGAAATTGAATTTATATGGCTACGAACAGGATACAAAATTTTGCCACTTATTTTCTTGTGACTCTTGTGCTTCCCACCTTTATCTTCTGGTATAATAGTAGTTTTTTTAATTGAAACTGCTTTAATTATAAAGCGAATAGCTCTTTCAGTTATTCCAAAAGTAATAATCAGAAACGTTTTACATACCCGTTCTTGTTTTCCCTTGCCTGTAATGAAAAATGCATAATTCGTATTTCTGGGAGTGGTTTTCCATGTAGAAATTCGTCGGTAGCTGAGCAACTCAAGTGGCTGAGTACAAAACGCCAAAAAATCTCGCTGTCTTTGCAAGGACCCTAATGACCAATACTCTTTAAACTGTGTCTCTCTCTCTTCAGATACCCTATTTGTATATTTCAAACGGCACCATTACGTCAATATTGCCTCACAATAAGGAGAAATCCATGTGAAAAATGACACAGAATAAAGTTACCTCGTATTTGTTTAATGATTAATGTTTCCGCGTATTTGTAAAAAAACCTTAGAGCAACAATAACATAAAATACAATTGCGTCAATGTAGCACCGTCGGTACAAGCACACACTTGACCTATTGAAGCACAACTGTACATTATGTCATTGTTTCTCCGAGATCGGCTGATTTTTCAAATATGACGCATCCGCTTCCTGGTGGCTAAAAGCTGAACAACACGTCTGACAGTGATCTGACGAATGAGGTAACCAAGTTTGGATCCAATCACAACATAAACTCATTTTCGATAAATTGCAGTTACGTCAATGTTCCACCGGGACAGTGATATTATGTCAGCCGTTGGTTCCCTTGTGTTTCAGACATAGCAGAAAGTAAAAAGAGTGATACAAAAAATTGAACGTATTATTAAGTGTAAGTTCTACTTACTAACAACCCAAAAATTGGCTGCAGCTACTTAATGTTAGCTTACTTACTAAACAATTGAACACAATTGGACACAATGAACTCTCAAAAGGGCTGATGTCGGGAGCATGTAATGCAATCTACATCGAAGTGGTAGGGACTGTGTGTTTGCCGCCATCTCACACAATCTCAATTTTCAGTTTACGTTTTTGCACAATTTGTTATACATATTTTTTTTAACTTGAATATTTAGCAAAAATATTTTTTCTGATACTATTGTTACACTGACTTTGACATAATAAAAAAGATACGCTTAAAATTGAATAATAAAATATTTGGTACAAAATTACAAGTTATTAGTTTGTGATCGGCAGCAAAGGCGTTAAAATTAAATAATTATTAAAAAAAACATGTGACGTTTATAACGTTACACATTTCATTTTAGTCTTGTCTAATAAACTCATTACATAATGTATCTTCTTAATGTCTGTTATTTTATTTTTGGTTTTATATACTATATAAATTTTCTAAAAGTAAGTAATACTGTTGTTTTAAAAGCATATTTATTTTATGTTTACAGCATATATTATGTTTTATGTTTGTACCTTATATTATGTTTAATGTTTAAAAATTATCAATACGAGTGACGCAAGTAAATTCCAACTGTCGTAAAAACTCATTTACTGCTAATTGGAAAAACACAATATTTAATAATGTAGGTTATCTGTATTTCTTTAAAATGACTTTCGGATTGTAGGGCGAAACGTCAAAAATATTTAATGTTAATTATATGTTCTTGTAGTTTATTCCTAGAAAAAAAATAGTAACAATTTAAAACATACCACCATAGCATTTTGAAGCTAGAAATAGCTTCAGAACTTTATTAAAAGTAAATATACACTTTTTAAGAAAGTTAAGTAAAATAAGAAAATTATTTTCATAGTTAATAAAGGAAATACTTCCCACTCCTCGTATATTACCTGTATGTATATTCACATGGTTTACAATCTTTTGAAACTCCATTCAATTGAAGTATCGCACATATTTCAGCCATTAACAGAAACTACCGTAATATTCTAGCAGTTTAATGTCTGATTTTGTAGCCTGGCGTTTACCTGGTGGCCTATAGACAGAAAAGACATTATCAGTATTCACTGTATCGATCTCTCAATAATTCGGAAAACCTGCGAGCAATGACATTAAAGCGGAGAGATCGCAGGGAAAGAAAATTAACCACGTAATAATGTCGATCATAATGATCCTTTGGGGAATAGTTTAGACACAGACAATTTACTTTCTTGATGTCACGTCATACCTGACTAGAATCCGAAGAATGGCTGTCGCTTTTTATTTAAAAATATCCAACTCGAAGTCGTTCATTTTGTAATTTGCTGCGAGGGGTAACGCAGCTTCATCATTTTAGTTAAAGGGCAGCTTTAGTCAATAAAATTAAAATTAGTCTAAAATTTTTTATAAAAAACATAGCGAGAAATATAAAAAATAGAAATCCACAATGAATCTACGTTCCTGTAGTTGGCTGTATACCATATATTAAAAATTTATTAAAAACCTTTGTAAAAGGTATATATTTATTATTGTAAAAGGTATAAATATATACCTTTTACAATATATACCTTTTACAAAGGTTTTTAATAAATTTATAAAAAATAGCTTATATACCTAGTATATTTACACACATTAAAAAAAGTGATTAAAAACTTTCATCTTCTTCTTCTTAACGCGCTCCATCCGTAAGGACATTGGCGATTATCATGGCCCATTTGACCCTATCTGCAGCCGTTCTAAACAGTTCTATTGACGTTGTCCCACTCGACTGTCTTAGATTCTTCAGCCGTCAACTTGACAGCATCGGCAGTTGTGTGTTGCATAAATAAAGTTAGTTAGCGTCAGTTGTTTGTAGCATCGTGTTGTATTCTGTTTTACGAGTTTTTATCGCACCATAATGTCATGAAGAAAGTGTAAGAACGGTCCTGATATATTTTGTTAGGTGTGTGGTGATTTAGCAATAGGAAAGCATTAACGAAACATAACAGACTTTATAAAGAAAGCTTATCACGCTTACTTCGGTGTAAAGCTTGGTGATCAGGACAAATCTTGGGCTCTACACAAAGTGTGCTTTCACTATGTCGAACTACTGAGAAAATGTTTAAAAGGTACACGTAGGTCTGTACCCCTTGGCATTCCTATGCTATGGAGGGAACCAAAAAACCATGGAGACGACTGCTACTTTTGCTCTTGCGATATCAAGGGTTTCAATTAAAAAAATAAACACAAAATTCAATATCCTGATTTACCTTCTGCTAAACGACCTGTATCTTATAGACCATAAATCCCTATTCCTTTACCTTTTCTTCACACCATCCAACAATCATCAGATGAAAGTTTAGACGAAAAAACCGATGAAGATGAATTCAATCCAGGGATAGACCAACCTCAAAAGTTTATCCAAGCTGAACTAAATGACTTAGTGAGAGACTTAAGCCTATCGAAGGATGCTACACAAATCTTAGAATCACGACTGAAAGATAAAAATCTAGTGGCTCCAGGTACAACATTTTCATAATATAGGCATTGTGAGGAAAAATTCAAGGCAAGAGAGGAGTAGGTCGCAAAAAAATATCGTGGCTATGGAACATAAGGAACTGAACAGGCATAAATAACACTGACGATTTTTTGCATGCCGCAAAAGACAGGCGTCTAGCCTTAAGATAATTTGCCAATGTACTATAGGTGCACGGCACTATATAAAGAAGAAAAAGAAAAACAGTTCGCGGAATATTTTTCTCAAGATGGCTCACTGGTGTATTGACGTAATATTCCTGAAGTAGTCATGAAACTGGGAGCTGACAATTACGATTCTGCATCATGGCGGTTATTTACTGATTCTTCTAAGAGATGTCTGAAGGGTGTCTTGTTGCACAATGGTAATACTTATGCCTCAGTGCCTGTTGCTTACTCCGTGCATCTCAAATAAACATATGAGTCTGGAGCTGTTGCTAAATAAAATAAAGTATAGCAAATATTGTTGGCAACTCTGTGGAGATCACAAAATAATATCCATGCTTTTGGGTCAGCAGTCTGGATTCACAAAGTATCCATGTTTTTTGCGCAGTGGGACAGTCAAGCACGAAATTTACGTTAAGAAAGAGTGGTCACTCAAAGAAAGACTTGTACCGACACAAAAAAATGTGCAACGTGCTACACTGGTTGATCCAAAATTAGTTCTTTTGCCTCCTCTTCACACAAAGTTAGGATTGATGAAGCAGTTTGTCAAAGCTTTAGATAAGCAAGGTGACTGCTTTAAATGTCTGTGCGATAAATTTCCTGCACTTTCTGAAGCTAAACTTAAAGAAGGAATTTTTGTAGGCCTTTAAATTCGAACCTTAAAATTGGACAGATTGTTCCAGGATACAATGGCCCAGGATGAATCCAAAGCATGGAGTTCTTTCGTAGAAGTCATAGACGGTTTCCTTAGAAACAATAAGTCTCCAAACTATCAAAATATTGTAACCAACATGGTCGAAAATTATAAAGAATTGGGATGCAATATGAACATTAAACTTCATTTTCTGGATTCCCACGTTGACTATTTTTCTAAAGATATTGGAGATGTCAGCGAGGAGCAGGGAGAGAGGTTCCATCAAGATATAAAGGAGATAAAGGGAGACGTTACCAAGGAAGATGGGATATAAGAATGATGGCTGATTACTGCTGGAGCTTGAAGAGAGACTCGATCACAAAAAATAGACCGCAAAACGCATTTTTCATGAAAAAAAAAAGAACGGTTTTATTAAAAAAAAAAAACAAATATTGTCTAACATAGGTTATACTGAATTCTTTTTTTAAGCACAACTCAATTTTACTGCGTAATTTTGTATGAAACAAAATTTCAATAAATATTTTCTCAGTATTTTTGTCCGTTTCTATGAAAAATTTCAAACACACTTTTCTTGAAATCCTGACGTACTGAAAAAAAACTAAGTACAGATTCGTGATCAACACATCCCATTTACTACAGGACACCTATTAAACGTGAGCAGTCTGTCTCACAAATAAAAAACAGCCATCTATGACTTAACCTTAAGTTAATCTTAGGTACCAAGAACTTTATATAGTTGATCAAGAATAAGTCTTTATATTTTAAGTTATTCACAATATAATATACAAATAGCATTGCTTGCATTTTTCGTCTCTGTTCCAATGTTACAAATTTGAAAGTTTTAAGCATACTCCGGTAAGACACCAACTATGGATAAGAATTATATTTTCTAACATATAGATATCTTAAAAACCTTTTTTGTACCTTTTCAATTAAATCTAGATTTACTTCTGCATGGGGTGCCCAAACTACAGAAGCATACTCAAGATGTGGTCTTACCAAGGAATTATATAGTTTAATTATGCTATCTATCACCTTAAAATATTTGGTGTTTCTAATTATAAATCCTAACATCCTAAAAGCCTTATTAGTAGCAATGTGATAGTGATCATTGAAGTGCAAGCTTTCCTGAAAATTCACACCAAGATCTTTACACACAAATTTTCTGGGCAATTTTCTATTATTGATATAATACACCATTTTAATAAAGTTACTCTTACGTGTAAAGGTCATCACTGAACACTTTTCAACATTTAGATCCATTATATTTATCTAAAACCAATTAGATACCGCATTTAAATCTAGTTGTAATAGTTGGCAATCACATTGATCTTCTACAACTCTAAACATCTTAAAATCATCTGCAAACATTAAACGAAAAATTTGAGACAACTAGAAAGATCATTTATAAAGCAAGCAAATAAGAGTGGTCCCAAGTTGCTGCCCTGAGGAACTCCAGAAGTTACGGAATATTCCTCTGAGAAAAAATTACTAACTCTAACTTGCTGACTTCTATCTGCTAGGTACGAATTCAAAAATATTAATCCAATAATTGAGAGGCCAAAGGTGCTCAATTTTTCTAGTAATAAACCATGATCAATCTTATCAAATGCTTTTGCACAATCAGTAAAGATTAAATTACAACAAAATACATAAATTTGTAAGTGTTGATTTATCCGGTAGAAATCCATGTTGATATTGATTAAAAGATTTGATAAAATGTTGTAATAAATTGTTATATAAAATAGATTCAAATATTTTTGCCAAATAATTTAAAATACTAATTGGTCTATAATTTTTTACATCATTAATATTACCAGATTTAAAAATAGGAACTGTAATGGTATCTTTTAATTTTTTAGGAAAGGTATTAGTTGTTAAGGCTAGATTAAATATAACCTGTAATGGTTCAACAAGTTGGTCAATACACCCCTTATAGATATTAGCAGGTAGATTATCTTTACCTGTACATTTCTTGGATTTTAATCTCTTTACACCAGCTCTAATGGCTTCTTCAGTTATCTCATCAAACTCTAGAATACCATGAAACTTAGGTATCTTCATATCAGATCAGATGCTATAGACTGACTTAAAGTATGGTGCAAAATAATTAGAAACTTCATCAGAACCAGTGTAAATATTGTTGTCTAACTTAATTTCTGATGGTAAACCCCTGAAACTACTTCTGGATTTCACAAATGACCAAAAACTAGTTGGGTCCATGTTAACATTTGTTTCTACAGTGTCATGATATTTTATATACTTAGATTTTGTTTGTATTTTAATGGACTTCCTAAGACAGTTGTACTCATTCTTGATTTGGATATTAACATGTCCACCCTGTACTTGCCTATGTAGCTTGTTCTTCTTCTTGATTTTACAAATTAAATCTTGAGAAAAATATTTAGGAAAACTGTATTTACTATAACTATTGTTAAATTTTTGTCTTTTAGGTACTGCTTGTTGAATACATTCAAACATTTTATCATAGAAGGTTTGTATAGCATTATTTACGTCATTGGTATGTTTTAATCCATCCCAATTTATTGATCTAATTAGATTATACAAGAGCAGAAAATTGCCCCTAGAATAATCATATTCAAAAGATGAGTGAATTTTATGTTTATCACTGTTGGGACCTTTGAGCTGCATGATAGTAGTTATCCTCCTGAACAAATGGATCACTACTTTCAGCACAAACCACATGAACATTGAATAGCACTAAATCTAACTTTCTACCCATATAATTTACTACTGAATTTATTTGGCATAGACCACATAAATATACTTAAAAACTGATTCAGTCTCAAGCTTTTATCACATGTGCCTAATACATAATTACGTATATTAAAATCTCCAACAATAAAGACATCTACATTATTTGTTATGATACATTCGTAAATAAAGTTTTGTAGTATTTTAAAAAATCCAGAACATTGAATTTTTTAACAAAAACACTTAGTTAACAAAAAGATGGGTTATGAGTTGCAATTGCGATGTCGAGATAAGGACGGAAGGGGTAGTTGTGTATTAAAAAGTCCAAATTTTTTACGACGTTGTTTATGGATTTTCTCGTATGTACTAGTAGAATATGAAACTATATGTGAGTTATATGTATTGTTTTGAAATTCATCAGACATATAAGCTTGATAAGCCGATTGTTAGTAAAATCATATTTTGACAGGGATTTTCGATTGAAACGTCGACCTGGTAGTGATGAGATCAGTTTTTCAATAATGTAATTTAACATGCATAATACATTGAAAAATTGACAAGCAGTTTTACTGTATACAGTATACAGATATTCAGTATAGACAAGCAGTTTTCGGACAATAAATACTAATTAACGTTCGTATACAATTCAAAATTAGCTGCTTCCTATATTTCGTTCATTTACACAGCATAGGTGCAAATTTGTTTAATATTGTATAAACGTACATTTTTGGAAAATACTAACAATATTGTGCAAGTATGCTTGTTCTGTTTTCAAATTTATTGTTGATTATTATTGTCAAAAACCAGTTTATTATGCTTCTATAATATTTTTACTTTAGAATTGTATCCGATAATTGACGATAGACAGTCCGCATTTGAGTGAAATATAGAATTTCTCGTATACCTCCCACTATATTCTGTAGGCGCTTTGTAAATCTTCATCCACTCAGCTACTTTATGTAAGTCTAGACTAAGAAGTTAGTACGTTAACTTATCTACAAATTATAAGCAAATGTGGATTGAGAGTCCTCGCATAGGTTTTATATTTTTGGAGTATTTAATTAACAAAGTAGTGAGCATGTATTGCCATAATATTCATGTGAAAATCAATCTTTTTTCACAAGCATAATCTTCTTCTTCTTCTTCTTCTTCGCTCGACTAGGATAACTCCTGTTTTTCTGCCTCTTATTCTGTTTCAGTCGTTGTTGACTGTACATTATCTTTCCACCATTTTGTCGGCCTTCCAACGGGTCTTCTGCTATACGGCTTGTTGTTTTTACAGATGTTCGCTAATCTATCTGGTCCCATTCGGTTTACATGTTCGTTCCAGTTTTTTTTTTCTTGTTTTTATCCACCTGTTAATATTTTGAATTTTGAATTGTTCGCGTATACTTCTGTTGGTTTGTCTGTCTCTTAATGATATGCCCGCTATTGATCTTAATACTTTCATTTCGATATTGTTGATTTGTTGTTTCGTCTTTCTTGTATCGGTCCTTGTCTCCGCTGCATATGTTAGGATTGGTCTTACTGTTGTCTTGTATGCTTTTGTTTCGCTTTCCTTGGTCAGATATTTGTTTCTCCATATGGTTTCTCGGAGGCAACCACTTACTCTTGCCGCTTTTGATGCTTGCCTTGTGGTCTCTGTTCTTATATGCCTGTCACTAGTGATCTCTACTCCTAGGTAATTGAATTTCATTACTTGTTCTACAATTTTGCCGTCTATTTCTAGTTTGCATCTACGCGGCTCTTTACTGATCACTATACATTTAGTTTTTTCTACTGATATTCTCATATTGAACATTTTCAAAACCAGAGGGCACAAGAAGCAGAGGACGACCACGAATGAGATGGATTGATGATATGGAAGAAGATCTACAGATTCTGGGGGTTAGAAGATGGAGCGAAGTTGCCAGGAATCGACAGGAGTGGCTACTTCTTTGTGAGCAGGCCAAGATCCACAACGGATTGTCGACCCACTTATGATGATGATTCTCATATTAAGTTTGTTTGCTGTGATATTAAAGGTGTGGAGCTGCCTTTGTAGATTATCTTCGTTATCAGCAATTAGTACTGCATCATCGGCATAGCATAGTATCGTAATTTTATGCGCTCCCATGTGGTATCCGTGTCGTTTTCTTACTTCGTGAATTATTAGATTCATCACCATATTGAATAACAATGGGCTGAGCAAGTCTTCTTGACGGATTCCTCCTTTTAGTTCTATGCATTCTGTTTCCCCTGTTGGCATTATAACTCTGGTCTTGTTGTTCTTGTTAATTTCATTATTTGTCATTCATATCTGATGGTCTATTTGTTCAGCTTGTAATAAATTTAAGATGTCAAAGCGTAATCTTACAATTAAAAAAGTTTATTTTTTCCAGATGGAATATATTTGATGCCTTCGTTTCCATCTGCACAACTGCCCTTTTCATATGGTAACAGTAGGTAAGAAACTGGAAGGGTTTGGTGGGCATTGTTCATTTAGGCAATACATTTCAAATAAACCCAATGCAGTAGTCTTGAAATTATGTGAACACATGGATCAGGAAGGAATATTACTACCGGTAACTGGTTCACAGTTATGAATGTGTTAGAGTCGTTGTATGCGAAAAAGCTGACGTTAGTTGTTACAATTCGTAAAGACAAAACAGAATTACCACCTGAGTTTGTCAACCCCCCAACGTGATGGTTAGTTAACAGTAGTTTATTTGGCTTTCGACAAAATGCCACTCTAAAAACCCAAACAAAATAAAAACGTCCCACTACTGTTATCCAGTCTTCATTATAATTATAAAATAAATAAATTTACAGGTAAACCCAAAATCATAATGGACTATAACAATACTAAAGGGGATTTTAATACCAGGGACAAACTGTGTGCTGCCTATAACACTGCAAGAAATACCAGGAGATGGCCAATGTTTTCATTGCAACAATCCTGATAATGTATTCAGCAGAAGATTTTCTTTTACAGTTTAGCGAGACAATTAGTTGATAATCACCTTCGTGCTCGTCCTACTCTTTCTTGTTTGCCATCATCAATGAAATTAAGAATTATAGAAATGATTGAATCTAAAGATCCACATTTTATTTTATCAGAAAAATTTTTTAGTCCGTCTCATACTTGTTATTTCAATATGCGGACTCACAGTCCGCCGCGTGTACTGATGCAACTTTTTGGCAAGTGTACTGAAAGTTTAAGTACAAATGAGTTAAACAACGATAATTTTCACGATTAAGGTTGTCCCCTTTTTTGTAGATTGTTTAAATAATACTCGTTTTTTAGTAGCCAGGAATTTTTGTTCATTCCAAAATTTGTTTAGTTGAAGAGAAAGATAAATTATTTGTTGCAAAAGATAAGGTTGCACAAATGTATAATAAAAGCAATAGAGCAAAAAGAAAAACAGTCATAAACTTGCGTCAATACAATTTCTTTTTTATCGTTTAATAGAAAATTTTCAGAAAAGTTATTGTCGTGGTGAACCTACGACGATAGATGGAATTTTAATTCTATAATAGAAGTAGGTTTACCCAATCCTTGCTTAGCAAAGCAGCAAAGTATGAAGTGGTGTTTTTTGCGAATTTTTATGTCGCCAATATATCACATATACAACGCGGCTCATACTGCATTAGCATTATCATTAATAAAACCTTATTAGGTGGAAAATACTAAGATGAAAAAATTGTCAGCTGATATACAGTTTTTTCTTTTACAATATAAAAACCTCTTCTACTTCTTCACGTGCCATGTCAGAATTATCCGACATTGGCAATCGCAATTGCGCAAATTCTTCTCGATCTTCTGCCACATGGAATCTTCTTCCTATGCCGTCCCCATTAACGTATGTTGGCGACCACATTTTTAAAAGTGTCTCTGTCTTTTGCAACGTGGAATAATTCGTCTACAGTCATATTGGAATAGATGAAAATTTCATCCACATGAAATAATTTGATCCATTCGGGAATGTTTTTTAAACAAGAAACCTGTTTTCTTTCTACCCTTTTACGGCCTTTTATTTTGCCTTTAGGGATCAGAATTTTAAAGTCTACACTTCTGCTTTATACAAAATTACAGACCAAATACAGCACTTAATAATTCTATGTCTCAGTTCTAAGTTGAGATGATTATTGACGAGAAAAGTTTTTATTTTCTTAAAAGTAGTTTAAGTCATTGCTATTTTTCGCTTTATTTATATCTGAATCTAGTTGGTCTGTTCTGGCATTTTACAAATATGAAATTTTCTGAACTCTTTCAACTTGGACTCCATTTAATTAAAGCTCTGCATCTGGATGTGTGTTAAGGCTAAATACTAAAATATGGTTTTGTTTTAGTCTATGTTAAAGCATTCTTTCCCTCCTACATCGTAAATACGATTAAGTATTCATCCGCGTACCTAAATAAATTCAGAAGTTACCGTAGAGTTGTATTTCATATTATATATTGTCTCTTAATTACCCTTTTAAATAACTTGTCCGAATAAACCTTAGACCATTAAAGCTTATAGACACGCCATATGGTATACCCTGCGTTTCGAAGAGTGAAGCAAATATAAATTGCTTTGCGCAGCTATGCGTGACGTCAGTTTATGGCAGAAAACATTAGAAACTAGAAGTGCTTATAGGTATTTCCAAATTTGTTATTAGTGTTAAATTCCAAGTTAAAACTTTTTCAATGCATTATTTTTTTTAAATTATCATATTATCTTTCAGTGCATTTAATTGTACGCAGCGACACAAAAAGGGACATACATATCATTTAATGGGTAAAAAAATTCATAAATTAAACTTGGAACACTAGAACTACTAGAAATTTAGCACTTATCTAGCATCCAAAGTGTTTAAAATAGATACATATGACAGTCTTGTATAATTTTTATTTTATAATTACGTTGAAAACGAAAGCATAAAGTAAATAAATTGTTTTAGATTTCCTAAAGATTCATCATTGCAAAAAAAATGGAATATAGCGATGCGCCGTGAAAATTTTAAACCATCAAATAATTCTAAAATTTGCTCCAAGCATTTCACAGAGGATTCATATATTACTGGCAGATGGAGTTCAAAAAACAACTCAAAAAATATGCTGTACCCAGCATTTTCGATTTTCCAAACTGCTTAAGTAAGTAAGTTAAAAGTAGAAAATTTTCAGTAAAAAAAGAAACTGTCTCAGACAAAACAACAGGCTCTAAAAGTGAAAATTTAAATATAACAACGAGTGAATCTACTACGCTGGGCAGGTCACGTAGCCCAATATAATGACAACAGGTGGACACGGAGAACTCCAGAATGGAGACCAAGGACGACAACAAGAAGCACAGGAAGACCTCAAAAAAGATAGGTAGATGACATAAGAGCAGTGGCAGGCAAACAGTGGATTATATTGGCGCAAGATAGAGAAAGATGGAAGCAATTGGGACAGACCTACATTCAGGAGTGGATGGAAAAAAATGGTTGACAAAGAAGAAGAATCTACTACCATTAAGACTCCAGTGGAGGTTCTAGAGGAAACTACCTTAGAAAAAACCTTCATTGAAAAAGCGAAGACATTATCTTGATAACTTTATTGAACAAGAATCATCTAACAGAGATCAGGAATATAAAGTGGTAGTAAATAAATTATTTCAAAATAAAAACAAACAAAAAAAAAATTTGCAACAACAAAATAGAAGGCTTGTTAGAAAAGTTATTAACTTAAAATTTTTACTAGAACATCTTAAAGAAATAATATAAAAATCTAATAAAGATAATTTATTTTCATTATTGCAATAAAGGCGAGAACTTCAATAATAATGTCAATAGACTTAAAAGTAAGTTAACAAATCTATTTTATTTTGTGGTCAATAAATAGATTTATATAAAGAATTTTTTCCCCTAAAATGAAACTTCCATAAACAAATAAATTTTCTATCCTTTAAATTTTTTTTTGCATTATCAAACAGGAAGAGGTAGGTACACATTCAATTTAAACATTAATTTTTACAAAATTACTTTAATTCAAAAATATTCGTAAATCCTTTGCTAAATGATTTATCTTTCATATATTTTACAAAATATTGCAGTTTTATTAAAATTCATCTAAACTTGGGTAATTTTATTAGGGCTTTTCGAAAAATCCAATCTAACGTTACAGTTCTTGCCATATTGTTACGTTACTTGCGCAGAAGGTGTTTGCTTCAACGATTCGGTACACGGTGTGTCTATAAGTTTTAATGGTCTAAGGCTAAGGAATAAACATTGAACAATGTGAAGGACAAAATATAACCTTATCTGACAGTTCGTTGTATGGAGATTTCGTCTCCAACTTTTACGATAGCAGGTTGATACCAGTTCAGATTTTTAGTGACATGAACATTTATGTAATTCATGTCTATATTTTTTAGCATATATGTAATTCATGTCTTTATTTTTTAGCATTAGCATATTTTGATAACGGTATATTTGTAATAAGATATTTAGCGCAAAAAGTGCCTCCCTAGCTCCTATAGCATTTCTAAAACCAAATTGGGTATTTTCGAGATCTTCTTCGCTTTTGGGTCCAATTCGGTTGTGGAGAATCCGTTCTTAGGAAAATCTTGAGTGTGGTTCATAAGGCTGATTAATCGAAATTCTGAGCATTTTTTAGCATTGTGTTTTTTAGGTATTGTGACAAAGATGGACTTGATCCAGTCTACGGGAATCACTCCAATGTTATATATTGTACTAAAAAGATTTACTACTACTTTTATATTATCTTCGTCTATCAGCTTCAGCAACTCAGTTGGTGTATTATATGGACCAGAGGCTTTCCTAATTTTAGCATTTTTTAAAAGTGTGTTTGGGTAGGGGTGGTTGGTTATAGCTTGGAACATTCCATGTTACATTGGCGCACACATATCACTCGGAGGTGGGGTTCTACAAAAATTTTTGTGTATTTTGTTAGACCCTTCTTTCTTGATTGAACTAATCTTTAGTCTCTCTACGTCTACGGTCTGTACTTTATTACACGTATAAATTTTGATACTTCACTGGCTTGGCAGACATTCGATTTCTGCCGTTTAATAGAAATAAAAGAAAGCGGATAAATTACATCATTATTGTCAATAAAATTTTATAAAATTTGAGAGATTTATATTTCTTGTTTATTAATATATTTTCTGGCTTCGTAGTTTCTATTTTATTTCAAAGATGGTTTTACAAAAATTATTTTTAGACAAAGAAATTTTATCTCATAATTTTAATTTTATTTTTAGTGAATTCCAATATTATACTTTCCAATAATTCTAAGAATCCTTTATCCAATTTCTTTCTACGTTCTTGGTAAAAAGGAATCGATAATTCAAATTATTTTCTTTAATTTGAATCAGAAACGAACCGACTTCTTTCTAGAATAGGAATTGGCTACTTATAAACGGGAAATTATGAAGTAATTATACTTTCTCCACAACGGAATTGAACTTTTACTTCATATTTTCTTTTTTGAACGGTTTTTTCCTTTTGTCGAAATTTAACACCGACTAAATTGGATTCCAACGGTCTATTTCACTGATTTGAATTCGTATCAAATATTCTCAGTACTTAACTATCGATCGAGGATATGAATAAAGCTAAACATTTCTTTTTTATCCAGCAATAAAACAACGGTCGAGTCCATCACATATTCCGTTTTTTAATCACTTATCTATATTAACACAATCAAAAGAGAATCCTGAATATGGTAAAGAGGAGATTTAAGTCGGTACTTGGTTTTAAACGAGTTCTGTGCATTTTAAAGTCTGACAAGATGTCACATTCACAAGTGAACATTACTGTGAGTGCTGAAATAAACTATGCCGCTTATGTTAACAGTTAAGTGTACGCAGTAGCATATAACTGCTAATACGATTACCTACAATAAACGCCGTATGCTGAGTATATCGTTATCCCGTACATTGCGTCTGTATGCTTGTACAGTAGCTACACGCTACGTCAGCGTACAATAAGAGATCGCGTCCCATATTTATTATAATAATCGTACAGACGCGACAAGTCTACCATCTTAGTTATAACTAAGTCGCGTTTCTTGTTGATATCTGCTTTATACATACCCTATCTATTCATTTATCGATCTCTACAAGTTCAGAAATAACGCGTAGTTCATTTCTCAACTATTTGTGTTAAAAACTGGTTTTTAAATACCACCTATATTATTCACGTTTGCAATATTCAATTAGCACTTGTGGCATCTACTATATTTAGTAAATAAAATGATTTTTGTAAATATAAGACATACCTAAAAAAAATATGAGACATATAATTACGTATTCAAAAAACTAGTTTATTCCCACATAGTGCAGTGTATCAAGCAAGGTTTTTAATTCCTAATTCCATCAACAAACATCGATTTTCTGTAAATTTTAACAGTAAATGGGGGATACCCTAAAATCAACATCTCTTCATCATCAGTGGCATTACAGCTCATTATGAGCCAAACCCTTCTTCAGAACAATCTTCCATTCGCCCCTGTCTCTGGCAACTCTTCTCCATGTTTTAACTCCGATGAATTTTAGATCATCCTCTATGTTATCTTGATACCTAAGTTTTGGTTTTCCTCTGGCTCGTATTCCCATTGGTCCTCTTCGGTCGAAAATTTTTCTGATCGTTGCATCTTCATCTTGCCTAATTACATGTCCTACCCATCGAAGGCGTGCTAATTTAATATATTTTACAACGTCAGGTTCCCCAAAACCTCTATATAACTCAAAGTTGTAGCGACTACGCCACAAACCCTTTTCTTGGATTCCTCCATATATTTTACTTAGAATTTTTCTCTCGAAACGTTTAAACAATTCTTGGTCATTCTGTGTGACCACGTTTCAGACCCGTATGTTAACACTGGCCTTATTAGTGTTTTATATATGGTAACTTTAATTTTTCTGGGTAGTTTTGGGGCCAAATGTTTCCTCAAGCCATAATAGTACTTATTGGCAAGCACTATTCTTCTTTTAATTTCTTCTCTGACATTGTTGTCTTTGGTCAGCAGTGAGCCCAGGTAGACGAAGGTGTCCACACCTTCCAGTTCCAGATCATTAATTAATAGTCTAGGTATCTGGTTGCCTGATCTAGTACAATACATATACTTGGTTTTCTGTGCGTTTATTTTTAATCCCATTCTAAGTGCAGACGCCCTTAGTGATCGAAATGCTTCGATCAGAGATTCTGTGGACCTAGCAATAATGTCTATGTCATCTGCATATCCGACCACTTGTACAGATTTATTAAAGATGGTGCCATTCGTATTAATATGGCACTCTCGAATTACTTTTTCTAGTGCAAGGTTAAATAAGAGACACGACAGTCTATCTCCCTGTCTCAGTCCATTTTTACAATAGAAGGGTCTGGAAAAGTCGTTTTGGATTCTGACTACACTCTCTACGCCTGTAAGTGTAAGTTCCGTTAGTTGAACAAATCAACAATCAGCAACATGTACTCTGTGCCAAAGTTTTCTTTTACCTTGAAGATGGAATCCACCCCAACTGAGAGGTCGAAAGCTTTACATTAAAAATAATCCCTCAAATCGATAGAAATAGTATAAATATGCAACAAGTGTAGAAAAGTACTACATTCTCACGAGTTTCAACAATTACAGCATGAACGCAAGCGACTGCTACACTTTTGCTACATTTTTGCAACTTTTATGTTTTATGGTGACAAACTTGATGTTTTCTCAAAGTAATGAAAATGCAACATAGTGTGCCGGAAATTGACATAGCTCTTACAAATAGGTTTTGAACAGTTTCATGTAACATTTTCAACAACAATCTTATATTATATACATATATTATAACTGCTCTGAACAATAGTAGAATAGACTACCGGCTCACAAAGCTAGTACAAACATTATACCAAAATCCCACAATGCGTGTAAAACTACATGATACCACCAGAGAAATTTATATCAAGCGAGGTGTGAGAGAGGGCGACACTTTCTCAACTAAATTATTTATAACGGTCCTTGAATACGAATTTAAAATGTTAAAAGGAAAAACAGACGAATAGAAATAGACGGGGAAATGCTCAATTATCTGCGTTTTGCCGAGGATATAGTACTTATTACCGAAGATCTGTGTGAAGCACAACAAATGCTACAAGAATTTGAAAACGTATCTACAACAATAGGTTTAAAAACGAACATCAGTAAGACCACATTTATGATAAATAACTTAACCTCACCAAACCTAACCTAACCATCTAGAATCAAGTGGTAGAATTGACAAAAAACTACACAAATCTCGGTCATGAAATCAGAATAAGCCAGGATAAGCAGACCTGTGAATTTAAACGACGCATAACACTTGCTTGGGCGGAGTATGGTTCACTAAGAGACATCTTTAAGAGCAACATTCTGGTAGCTATGAAACAAAAGATATTTGACCAATGCATTCTTCCTATTATGACATATGGAGCAGAAACTCTCCGCGCCAAGAAGCGCCAAGAAAGGCGCATGGACAGATCGATTCTCGGCGTGATAAAAAAGACAAAATAAGGAAGCAAGGCCTAAGGAAAAGAACAGGTGTCATTGATATCGTCGAACGTATAGCCAAGCTGAAATGAACTTGGGCAGGTAACATAGCGAGACTAAAAGACTCAAGATGAACCAGAAAACTAATTGGCTAGCGCCCAAGAGAAGACAAACGCAACAGAGGACGACCACCAATACGCTGTATGGACGACATTAAACGAATATCCAAGAAATGGCAAAAAGAAGCACAGAACCGTGAAGAGTGAAGAAAAATAGAAGAGACCTATGCCCAGCAGTGAGCAGAAGAGGTTGCATGATGATGATGATGTTAATAGTTAAATTTATAATGTAAAATGAATATAAATATCAATACTATGACATTGTTTTGTATATTTGTGCCATTATTTATGATTGTTTTATGAGTTTTATTTATTTAAAATGATTACCTTTTTATTGAAAACGAAACGTTAAGGACTTGAATACGATACTTGAAAACAAATACTCATTTGATACAATTAAGCTGCTTATAAATCAAATTTTAAAATGCCTGTTGTCCCTGCTTCTAGTATATTATTTATTTGAACAAAAATTTGAATAAAGAATATGACCGGAGGTTATGAATTTATTGAATGTGACAGGCCTGGGTGTTGTAATAGGAGACATGTAAATTATGACCCGTGTTGATTAAAGTGAGACAAATTCCAACATGGTATTTTAAACGCTGCTGGAAAGTGTAAATATTAGCATACTATTAAAAATTGCATTCATGTGTGAGAGTAAAAAAATGTAGATAATAACAACAGCACTGAAGAAATTATTTTTTGTGTTAAAAATTTTAAAAATAATTTTATACTTACACCTATACGGTTTATAAAAAAATTAATTAGTTTAAAGCTGATTAATTCTTAACGCTACAAAGATTCAGGAGTTTCAGAAAATATGGTAAATGTGAAAATAAAATAATCAAAAAGGTATCACAAAAGTGATAACGAAAAATATATTTGTACTGCCCAGAATTAGATTTGGAGGCTGGATCTAGTAATATTTTATTTTTGTCTTAAATTTAATCTACATAAAAATTGATACACTTTTTCCAAATCTAGTACCGGGGCAGACAAATATGGCAGGTGTGATGATTTAACAAATATTCGCACTATTTTGCTCTTCTATACGTTTAGACAATTAAGTAAATAAAAACGGGAATAGGCATGTAATTCCTGATAGTTTTAGAAGAAGATAAATTGTTTAATTTAGGACGATGCTTCAGTCAATAACAAAATAGGTGTAAAAACCAATCAAGCTCAAAATGCAGGATAATAAATACAAACAATTTTAAATAATATATAGGCAGGCAGCGATTATAACGCAAAACACACTCACTGGGGATCCAGGTTAATAACCCCAAAAGGTAGATAATTATATATGGCAATGGAAACCAACAACATTAAATACATATCCACTGGCGAACCCACATACTGGCCCACAGACACAAACAAAATTCCAGACTTGGTCGATTTCTATGTGACCAAAGAAATACCACTCGAATTCTAGACATCATAATTTTTTTTTCGGTCTTTCATCCGACCACTCTCCTATCTTGGTCACGATATCCACAAATATTATAGAAACAGAATCTCAGCCATAATTTAGTAATAAATATAACAATTGGATTAAATCTTGGGCTATTCTTGATGGCAGACTAAAACCTGATGGCAATATTGATGAAGCAGTAGATCAATTAAATAGGATAATTCAGGAAGCTGGCTGAGAGTCAACACCTACACAAACAAAAGCAATGGTAAAAAAAGACTTACCCAACGATATAAAATAAAAAATCACAGAAAAACGAAGACTAAGGAAAATCTGGCAAAGAACCCGAGCACCCCAGGATAAAAATAGATTAAACCAAGCTACAACAAGATTAAAAACATTGTTAAACAACAATAAAAACAATGACATAAAACGATATTTACAAAATCTATCTGCCACCGAAGCCTCCGAATACTCGCTGTGGAATGCAACACGAAAAATTAATCGATCACAACTTTCTAATCCGCCTATCCTGGCCAGTAACGGACAATGGACCAAAAGTAACAAAGAAAAAGCCACAGTCTTTGCGAAATACTTGGAGGAAGTGTTCCAACCACATACTCAAAACAACAACCCCGATGGAGAAGATAATATATAATCGTGTTTAGAATATCCATACCAACTAGAAGCACCGTTGGAGAAATTCACTGCCAAACAAGTTTTTAACAAAATCCAAATATATCTCCTATATGTTACCTCTATGTGTTAAATACTTCTTCTTCTGGAATAGGAAATGAAGGACCTTAGATAAAAACCCAGAGTCAAAAATGTATGAACTGAACCTTTACCTAGTTGCCTGCAAAACAAGAAGTAATTATGCGTAGAGCTGACTAGCAAAAGATCCTATTGTTTCCACAATTTCTGAACGCCAGAAGGCGGCAGTGACACCTCACTGAAGTAAGGCAAAACGCCTTTTGGCGACAGTGGCACCTGATTCACGCACGCAAAATGCCTTTTAGCGATAGGTGGCAGCGAATGCTGCGAGACAAGGGACATAAATAACTTAAAGAATAAAATAATAGATGCAGTAAAATGAGTTTTATCCAAACCAAATATAAGAAACAATAAGAAACAAACAACTACGAAATTACCACATTGAATAACAAAATCGCTAAAGACATCAGAAGAGACATCAGGAAGTACAAAAACGAGAAAATTATAAAAAAACTATAGATAAAACAAAAGCATGAGTGTATTGAAGAAAAAAAATCATGAATGACGAAAAGGAACTCTTACAACTTAAAGATAACAAGTTGTTTTTTTTTGTTTTTTAAGTACGTAACAAGTATTAAAAAAAATGCAGAATGTACAAAAAACTAAGGTTTTATGTAATTTATTTTATAAATTAGAAGTAAGCGCACAAACATCATTGAATAAAAAAAAAATAAAAATTAAAGTAATGATAAAACTGAAAATCAACAGAAATATGTAAAATACAAAGAGGTGTCAGACAGGGTTGTATACTATCCCCACTGTTATTTAATTTATATTCAGATTTCAGAATATTTAAAGAAGCGCTGCATAATTTGGAATGGGGCGTGAAAGTTAATGGAATTCTGATAAATACAATCAGATATGCAGACGATACAGTTATTTTAAGTGATGACATGAATGGATTACAATGCCTTTTAAATGCCATTGATACAGTGGGAAGAGAGTTTGGCCTAAACATAAACTGTTCAAAAACAAAACACATGGTGTTTAGCCGTTTAGCACATCAAGATGCACGATTATAATATGTTGATGGTCATATAATTCAAAGAGTGTCGAGTTTTAATTATCTTGGTTGCCATATTACTGAAGAACTAGATCCAGATCAAGAGATAAAACGTAGAATCGAGATAGCCTGCACGACATTTTTAAAAATGAAGTCATTCTTCTGTAATGATAACTTGCAACTTCAACTTCGAAAGCGCATGGTTAAATGTTACATTTGGTCAGTCCTCTTATACGGTGTCGAAGCATGGACATTAAAAATATCCACTATTAATCGTCTGGAGGCCTTTGAAATGTGGCTGCACAGACGTATACTAAAAATTCCATGGACGGCTATGCTGACAAATGTGGCAGTCCTTGAGAGAGCAAATGCTGCTCGCGAGCTGCTTGATAACATCAAATGTAGAAAGATGGCCTATTTTGGACACGTAGTAAGGGGAGACCGATATAATATTCTTCAACTTATTATGATGGATAAAATCGAAGGACGCAGAGGAATTGGTAGAAAGCAGGCCTCTGGGTTGAAGAATATTAGGTAGTGGACAGGAATGAGGAAAGCTGAGCAACTCTTTAGAATAGCTCAAGACAGAGACAGTTTCGCCATGTTAATCGCCAACGTCAAGGGGACTTGATAGGGCACGTTAAGAAGAAGAATGATAATTTAGTAAGACGTATTGCTCCTCTAGCTCTTATAACATCTAGGCAACGTTGTGGCATACTTCCAATTAATCTTCTTAGATAATCTTGATTGATATTATCCCTTTCTACCGTTAACAACCGTTGCAGGTTCTGAAGATTAGCTGGCGTCACATCATTAGATCTCACCCTTCTGTAAAGATGGTTCCAAACATGTTCTATTGCATTTAAATCCGGGCTGTGCGCTGGCCAATTCAAAACTTTGTCATCCATTAAAACAAAGTCATTAAATGGGACGTAAGGAATAACATGCATCTCCAAAATTTCTCAAATGTACCTTTCAGCAGTTAAGGATCCTCCATCTAGCTGTACCAATTCGGTTTGACCCCCAACAGATATTCCGCCCCAGAGCATAATGGATCCTCCTCCAAAGTTTGTTGTCGGTCTTAGGTTGCATCGAAAACAACGCTCGCTATCTCGTCTATAAACTGGTATTCTTCGATCCGAAGTGTATAAACAAAATATTGACTTATCCTTAAAGAGTATATTACCCCAGTCGTCGATATTTCAGTTTACGTGCTATCTTGCAAATGATAGACGTACTATACGGTGTTCCCTTGTCTCGGGGCATTGCAACGCTTTGTGCCCCCCAAAATAAATTTTGGCAGGACCCTGGTCTACATGGCCTTTCACCTTACACAAAAATGAAGGTGCCACGCCACGTACACAATTCACGTTTCGTGGAGCTTCACCTTCCCCGTAGTACCTGTGTTGCGATTATCTCACCTGCTCGTTATCCCCTCCCACAGGCGGATAGGTGACGCAGGCAGAGGAATTTCCACCTCGCACGTAGACAGGTCGCCGCCGAGGATCTCTCCTCTACCACTCTTAAATCTCCTGGCGGATACGTGCTGGGACACCAACACCACGATTGACACAAGGCCACAAGAGGTGTGTACGGGCCCAGCTCGTTTAACCTCGCCTGGTTCTCTTGGAATGAGGGTAGAGTGGTCCCGAGAGTCTCGTCTCGGATACTAGGAAAGTAGACCGGTGACCGTGACGTCTAAGTGTCCGTGTGTGTTTCTACAAACCCGACACCTCAAGCACTCTTAGTGTCGCCTCTTATGACAGGTAAGGCCTTCTCGCCTCGGCCGTATTATTATCTCCGCGAGCCGAACAAGGAAGTCTCGGGGCAGTGGCAGCTACTCTGGCCCTAATTCCAGACTGTCTTAAGATGTGCCTAACAGTTTTTGAAGACACACGTACATTTCGAGTCTCGGCTAAGTCATGTTGAAGTTGACTTGCAGTCACATGTCTTTGGCGCAAAGCCTGAAGGGCTAAAAATCATTTGCCACATGCGTAGTTGCTCTTGACCGACCTGTTACAGCTCTTCTTTCATAAAGACCAATCTCTTGGTACCTGACTACCACTCGTAATACTGTCAACTGATTTACACCCACTAAATTTGCCCCATTACGCAAGCGTAATGTTAACACTACCTACTACTGTACTAGCCTGCCGTGTGTTTGTTGTTTCCACTAGAGCGAAAATATATTGTTTGATAACTCAATAAAAAAAGATTGCCTTTTATTTTTTTAAATAATGAATTGTTATATGTTCAAACTTTCTATTTATCTGCAGCTGTTAGAGAAATATGCACCATGTAAAAAGTTAGGAGGACTTAAACTTAGGCTAAACCTTATTTAAACGATTTCTTGATTTAAAATTGTTAATAATTTTTAAAATATACCTTCTAAAAACATTTCATATAGCCTTTTTAACGTATGTTTACGATTAAAAGATTATTCTCCCTAATTTCCGATTGAAAAAACGAACAAATTTGAACATTTCTTTAAATACAAAAATTGTATAAAAGTAAGTACTCCTTTAAAAGATAAGGGACCTACATATTCGTATTCCGCGAAAAATTGTACATAAGATAAAATAGTTTTTAACGATCCGCTCTTCCATGAATACAGAAAAGCACCCTGCTGCCAAACTATATTTATAATATTCTGCGACTTAACTGAAAACAGTTCAACCAAATAAATGAACAGAAAACTATAATTCTAGAATACCTTAAAAAACCTTCCATGGTCCAGGTTCAATTGTAAATTTCCTCGTATTTGAGAATCAAACAAGTGTCGTTTTATTCGAATTTACTAAAAGTCCTTCTTTTAAACACTAATTACTGGGTTTAAGGCACATTAATCTGATCAGTAATAATAGTGTTAAAGTTACCTCTATTATACCCAGATAACCGGAATAGCCCGGAGCCGAAATTTTCAGCTTAATGAGCTTCAGAATTTTCAACTTTGCTCTTAAATAAGCTTTTAATTAGAATTAGAAATATCTCAGTACGAAATATTCTAACTGATCTTATATTGCAACACACATCACCACAGGAACGGACATAACCTAACCAAAACGGAACATGACACCATTATTACGAATTTAAATGTCAAGAACTCTCATCAGAGTTGTCAATTGATCTACCGTTAGTATTACATTATTCTATATAGTGGACAGAGGATAAAAATTTAACAGATTAATTCAAATCACGAAGAAAAAATGGGGAAAGGTTTGTACTAACAATAACATTAACAGTGTGATGGTATACCTTAAATCATACAAACACAATCATAATAATGATTTAAAAAACTATTCCTGGACATTAAATAATTATCAGAATATCATATACGTAGATTGTATATTTTAGATTTCTCATGTCAGACACTTATTGTTTGTTTTGCTTTGAAAATTGTAGAGAGCACATATTTAGACAATTTTTGAATTTTGTTTCGAAAAGTAGGAAATCTTCGGATTTTGACCATTTTTGAAGTTATACTTCTATACGAGCGCTCCACGTTGGAAATTTTTATGGGAGTGAATCTGTGAAATCATTACATATGTAAGATAATGAGTAAGAGAGAGACAGAAGATATATTTCCTCTCTCTCTTCCTCTCTCGAATATAAAAATGTTCCTTTTGTATATATAATTTAATATTATATATATTATATAAAGATATATATACATATAATATGATATATATATATAATAAAATATTTATTAATATTATTATTTATGTGATATGTTTTGTATTATTTATTAAATGTTCATAATTATATTAGTCTTTTGTATTTCAAAATAATAATCTCAATAAATCACTGTATGATGTGAGAACTGTCAATTTTTAAATACGTTTGTGTCATGTCCTCGGTAGTATAGTAGTCAGTATCCCCGCCTATCACGCGGGAGACCGGGGTTCGATTCCCAGTCGGGGAGGACTTTTTTATTAATATTATTACATGGTAAATTAAACATATATGCGTAAGTAGAAAAGTTATGTATATTATTGTCATTTTTAAATACTTATGAATATTGCATTTTAATTTGTATTGTATTATTATATTAATAACAAAATAAACAATGAATTTTACTGCAGAGTTTGTGTAAAAAATTTTTTGCATTAAACTCCTTTCATACATATATGAAAATAAAAATATACATTTTCATCAAAATATTGATTCAATAACTCATTTACCATACTTTTATTACAGGTCAAAAGTTGTTTATTAATTGTTAGTAAGTTGTTATTAATTCTGTTTCTCTTTCTGCTATGTCTTACCTATAGCATTACATATGTAATGATTGTGCAGATTGACTCCCAAATAAATTTGTAACGGCGAATGCGTGTATAGAAGTGTAACTTCCACCGGCAGTCCCACTGGACTGCCACACCTGTTTTTTTTATTCTTAGATGGCGCCATAGCCTCCGTATGTAGTCATTTTTATAATTACTTCTTTTGACGGAAAATATTTTATTTCACGTTTAGTACTTCCACATAGTCTCTATGAGAAGTCTTACATATGGTTCCCTTCAGAGCCTTCTTTCAGTTTGTCAATAAGTATAATATCAGGATCGTACTTAGCCACCGGAGAAAAGTTTATGGCATTAAACTAGTGCTTTTATTGCAAAGTAAACAATATTGTTTATTAAATTTATAAATATCTTTACATTTAAAAATGACAACAAAACGATCCATTTATTGGTTTTCTATAATCGTATAAAATACAAACATAATCAGTTCGTTTTCTAGTTATACAATTAAATAATTTGACGTCATTTTTTGTAAATCCAAAAACACATTGTTTTCAAAAACTTTTATTAGGTCACTAATATAATTATTTCACTACATATCAACTAATTATATATATAAAACAAACAAAAAACAGGATGTGGCACTCCGGGATGACCGGAGAGGCATTGCTTTCTTATTGTCTATCCATGGAGCGATGGTTTAAATTTACTTTAAATTATTAGTTTAATTTATTTCATTCTATTTCTTTATTTTTATTCGATTTGATAATAGATTCGATTCGGTAATCGATTAGATTCGATAATCAACTCCATTCAATAATCGATTCGATTAGGTTCGATAATCGATTTGATTTGATTGGATATTTGATTATATTCGATATTTAATTTGATTCGATATAATTCTGATTCGATGATTAATTCGATACGATTCGATTCCGATTCAATTCGATAATACATTCGATTTGATAATCAATTCGATTTGATAAACGATTCGATGCAATTCGATTGTATTTTATTTTATTTTATTGTATTTCATTTTTTTAATTTTATTCGTTTTTACTGTATTTGAATTCGATTCGATAAAATCGATTCTTTTTGATTTGATTTGATTAGATAATCGATTAGTTTAGAAAATGAAGTCGATTAGATTTAAAATTTGATTTGATTCATTTACTTATTAACAATTTGGTTTCAAGACTTCTTCTTCTTCTTGTGCCACTCCTATCGGAAATTGGAAATCATCAAGGCTATCCTAACCTTGTTTATAGCTGACATAAAGAGTTCATTAGTGGTACAGCCAAACCACTCTCTCAAATTACGTAGCCATGACATTCTTCTACGGCCTGGATTCCGTTTTCCTTCTATTTTTCCTTGCATTATATTTTGAAGTAATGCGTATTTATGTCCTTTAATCAGGTGACCCAAATATTCGAGTTTTTTTCGTTTGATTGTTGACAAAATTTCTGGGTCTTTTCCTATCCTTCCCATTACTTCAAAGTTAGTGACTCTTTCAACCCAACTTATCTTTCAGGTTTCAAGACTAGTGGCTACTAATTCGCTCAGTGTGATTGAATAATTAGAATCTTTTTGGATACTTTCATTCGCCAATCGTCTTATACCTAGTTGGCAAATATATGTCTAAAACCTCTAAAGCAATACGCTGAACGGTAGGAAAAACAATTTTATTTTCAACAGGGTTTAAACTTACTTCACGAACAGCAAAAATTGGTAATAAAGTTTGCCAAAAACTTCCTTTTCTAATTGAAAATAGTTAAGTAATTTAAGTATAAGTACTTGTACATTTTCCGTACATCTTGGCATTTCTAAAATATTTAATGAAAACATAAATAATCAAAAACACAAAATAATGCACAGCGCTCTGAAATTATGTCAAATACTGACCTGAACGACAACGATCACTTCACCTTTTACACTCCGAAAGGATGGCCAACATGGATAAAGTTTTATGTCAAATGTTCGTAATTCGCGTAATTGATTAGCTTTAGAAAACGCGCATTTTAAATATCAATTAATTAAACGTAGGTTAGCAATAGACCGTTTATGTATGTAACGTAGCAATATTTTTGTGTATCATCACAACTTAATGCGTTAGAAAGGAAACGAAAAACTGTGACGTCCTGAAGGAAGGGTTAAAAAAACTTTAGGACGAAATACGAAGGGAATAGTGGAAGCACTATACTGTTATCAAATCTTTTTTGTATTTTGTTTACTCACGTTTTGAGTATAAGAAATTAGTTCTCGAAAGGTTTCTGCCTAGATAAATTGATACATTTTGGAATGTAGATTCCCTATGTTAGTCCATTTGTAGCGTTTTAATTTTTTTTTAACTACGAAATATTTATGTATTAAGAATTTTCTAATAATTATTGGACTATATACATAAATCTGTGTCTTTATTTACATTCAAATCCCCCAAAGAAAAAATCGTGTTACGAAGTTAAAATAATCAATATAATACGTGTTATGTGTTATTTCGACGAATTTATTTCCAGTTACCCAATTTAAAAGTAAATAATCAGGATGTTGTTTTATCGGTTCGTTGCTAAGAACGAGGTCAAGGAGGGTAGATTGTTGTTTAGGTTTATAGACCACAAAAACTAGCTGTAAGACGCGAGGGGAATTTATTTTGGTTGAATTTGTAAAATCTAACGCAAGAGGAGTCAAGCAAGAGATTTCAAACGAGAAGGACGTTTGGCGTATTTTAAATCCAGAGCCAGTTCTTTGTGTGTAATGTCTTAAGACCGGTTAAGGTAATTATACTCTTTGCATAATGGCAGTTTAGAACAGATTAATCATCATAAGATTTAAACAGTACACCGGAACTGCAGAAATTTTGGAAAATAATTATATAGGATGTCCCACCAGTTTTGTTGTCGTTTGCCTGCTTGATCCAACCCCATCTACGTCAGATCTTAACTCCAGCGTAGGGAAATGGTTTCCTTTTTGTTTCAGTAGAGAGTTTTGTCCTTGCAGCTCCAATCCCAGAGATAGCAAGTTTTTTCAAAGTTAAGTGGCAAAGTTTGTGAATTAAGGTAACATGGTAATTGATAATTGCTTTCATTAAAAGAATTTGTAATATTTGAAGTTTTATATTGTGTTAGAAATCTGCTGTTGTTGAAAAACAATTTTAATTTGATTATGATATAGAAAAGATATCCCATATATAAGGTTAAATTTTAAGATATGGAGCAAGGATATCCTTAATTTTTTTTTTTTTTTTTTATTTAAACAAATATACCCGCATCAACCACTAAGGGTTATTAGCGGGGGGACATACACAAACAGTAAGATACATATTGTTGCATAAAAAATATTTTTTACAATCTGGTATATAGTTTAGTCATTTTAAGATAACTTAATAAAGACTGTAAATTTGACGTTAGTATACTTTTTAAATTATCACTAAGGGCACACGCGATTCTTTCGTTCTGGTACACTGGACACTCAACAATTATATATTTCACTGACAACTGAGTATTGCACTTGGTACACAACGGAGCAGCCTCCTGGTTGAAGATATGCTTGTGTGTAAGGAAAGTATGTCCTATTCGGAGTCGGTTAATGATGACTTGGTCTTTTCTATTATTTGGTAAGATGAGTTTGGTTCCTACTTGACTTAGACATTCTTTGAGTTTATTAGCAGTGTGATCCCAAGTAGTTTGCCACGCTCTGTATACGTGGGCTTTGATATTTACTTTGTGATCAGTCCAAGGCATTTGATTTATGATAGCAATACTTTGGTCGGTGGTTGCATTACTTGCCAGAGAGTCCACTTCCTCATTACCACTTATTCCCATATGGGAAGGTACCCAGATAAAGGAAATATCTTTTTGTTGAGTCTGTAGATAAGATAACTCTTCTTTGATCTTGAGAAGTATGGCGTGAGTTGTATATAGCTGTTTTATTCCAAGTAATGCGCTCATTGAATCAGTGATGATAACAAATTTGCTTTCATTGATAGAACAACATTTTTTCACGGCCTGATGAATTGCCGTAAGTTCTCCAGTATATATACAACAATTTGTTGGGATTCGTATGGTAGACTTGACGTTTTCGTAGATGTAGGCTGCAGCATGTCCTTCATGACATTTGGAAGCATCAGTGAAGATTTGATGGGTTGTTGGGTATTTGGATATTACATTTTTATAAGCTTGCTGTATAAGGAAAGGATGTGTGGAATGTTTCGGGAGTTCTTTTAAAGACGTGTCTATTTTTGGATGTTTAATCATCCAAGGAGGAACATTTACATGAATAGGCATAGTAAGACTGAACTGTTCTAAATTAAGACCAATACGTTTTATTCGTTCGGGAAATGGTAGTTTTTTTATTGCAATGTTTCTGTAAAGATCGGACGTTATATTTGTTCTGCAAAGTATTGTTGAGTAGGTTACGTTGCTGTTGTTTGCTGAAATTCTGGCAACGTAATTTAGTGATAGGAGTTGCCTTCGTTGGCTTAAGGACAGTTCATTAGCCAAAACTTGTAAGCTACTTACTGGACTAGTTCTTGTGGCACCTAAAACTAATCTCAAGCACATATTTTGAATGTAGTCAAGTTTTTTTAAAGATGTTTTGTTAGCAGTATCGTAGCATAAACAGCCGTAGTCTAGTTTACTTCGTATTAGTGATCTATATAGAGTAAGTAAGGTTGTTGTATCTGCCCCCCAAGAGGTATTTGACAGCATCTTTAGTAGATTAATTCTGGATTGGCAAGAACGTTGCAGATTGGTGATGTGGGTTTCCCAGTTTAAGTTACGTTCAAAAGAAAGTCCTAAGAAATTTATTTCTTCTGCTTGTTTCAAAACAACTCCATTTAGTGTTAATTGAACATTAGGATAATTTTTTCTTTTGCTAAAAATTAAATAACGTGTCTTTTCACTAGAGAATATAAAACCCGTGTTTTGCGACCAGCTTTCAATTGTGTGTAAGGTAGTTTGCAGTATATGTGTTCCCAGAGTTACATTGTTTGTTCTTAGATAAATGACTAAGTCATCTGCATATAGGCTAGTAAATACAGGTAGTTTTATTTGATGTATAATACTATTTATTGCAACTAGAAAAAGAGTAGGACTTAGAGTAGATCCTTGTGGAGTGCCGTTTTGAAGTACTCGTCTGGAGGATGTAAATCCATTGGTTCTGACTCGAAAAGTTCGTGTTTCTAGAAAATTCTTAATAAAGGACAACATGTGCCCTTGAACATCCCATTCTTGAAGTGTTTTTAGTATAAGATGTCTCCATGTTGTGTCAAACGCTTTTCTTATGTCAAAAAACACGGCAATAAGTTTTTGGTTGTGCAGAAAGGATTCATGTATACTTGATTCAAGTGTTATTAGATTGTCTGTTGTGGATCTACCCGTACGAAATCCACTTTGTCTGATACTTATTAGGTTATTGTTTTCGAGGTACCATTTAAGACGATAATTAAGGATTTTTTCTAAAAGTTTGCAGGTACAACACGTAAGTGATATTGGACGATAGGAATTTGGATCGTCTTTTGGTTTATTATATTTAAGGATTGGAATTATAGTTGCTTGCGACCATAGATCAGGAAAGTCATGATGAATAAAAATAATATTAAAAATATCAACTAATATTAGCTTTGCATTCAGAGGAAGATTTCGTAAGAAAAGAGGGTGGATATCATCAGGTCCTGGACTCGAATTTTTAGCACTTAAACAAAATTCTAATTCTTGAAGACTTACTGGTTTGTTTATTGGATTGCCACTCTCTGTGATTTGTATATTTGAAGACTCCGTTAGTTTTTTGTGCTCTAGAAAGGATAGGCTGTAATTAGAATCACTAGAATTACGTTCGTATATATCTGCTAGTATTTCTGGAATATCTTCTTTGTTTGAATGCATTTGGTTATTATATGATAGAGTATCTATACCTCGAAAGTATTTTGTACCTTTTATTCTACGGACTTTGTTCCATATGTTGCCTAAGGGAGTGGAAGGATTTATTGAAGAAACGTACTTTTTCCAACTTTCTCGTTTTGCTTTTTTGATTAATTGTCTGCTTTGAGCTCTGAGATTTTTAAACCTTAAAAGGTTTTCGATAGTTTTATGTTTCTTGTAAACGTTAAAAGCGTGTTTAGACAAAGTGAGTGCTTGTGCAATTTCGTTATTCCACCAAGGAACTGGCTGCCTTTGACTCGATTTTGTTTTTCCCACTGCGATTGTTGCTGCAGAAATAATAATGTTATTAAATATTTCCAGGTTTTGGTTTGCGTTATTGGTTAAATTATATTTGTTTGTTTGTTCTTCTATCAGTGTTCGATATAAATTCCAGTCAGCTGACTTTATTTTCCATGTCTGGTGAATTGGAAAAGTTGATTTATCATTAGTGTTTATGGTTATCGTGATAGGGAAGTGATCACTATCATATAAATACCCCAATGTGTCCCAATATAATAAAGGAGCTAGCGACGGACTGCATAAAGAGAGATCTATGGCAGAAAATGTACCATTGTATGAATTGAACCTAGTAGATTTGCCAGTGTTTAGTAAGACTAAATTTAAATTATCAATGAGATTATTTAGGAGATTGCCACATTTGTCGGTTTTGTTACTTCCCCAAGTACTGTTGTGACAGTTAAAATCGCCTAATATTATTTTTGGGTGTGGAATTTGGTTTAAAACATTGCTTAGTTCAGTTATGTCTAAATCAGTAGGATGAGGTAAGTATACATTGCAAATATTGATTTTCATTTTGTGGGTGACTGACACTGCAACTATTTCGAGATTTGTTTGTAGTTGTATTTCAGTTGACTCTATGTCATCCCTTACAAAAATTGCTGTTCCGCCGCTTGAGTGATCTGCAACTCGGTTTCTTAGAAAAGGAACATAATTTTTTAATGTCACACTTTGGTGCTTGAAATGGGTCTCTTCTAGGCATATGACTAAAGGAAGATATTCGTGTATAAGAAGCTTAATGGATTCTATATGTGTAAAATAACCGTTGGGGTTCCACTGTAATATGAATGTGCTGGCCATTAACTCTTTATGTGTTAACTATTTATTGTTGAGAACTTGATTCTTGGTCAGTTTCGTCAGTAGAAGAAGGACTGTTGAAAAGCAGTTTCTTCTTCAATCTGGTGATATTGTTTTTTAAAGTTTTATTTTGTATTTGGGAATATATAAAGTTTAAAATTTCTTTTATTTCTTGGCTTTCATTTGAATAATTTTTAACAATGACTTCAGGATGTTTTGAGTGAAGGGAATTTGCCAGAAAATCACATATTTCATGAAAAGTAAGTGTAAAGGAAGGGTTTCTATTTTCAATTTTTTCTTTAATTTGATTTAGAATAATTGATATATCTTCTTGGGTTTTAGGCTTTTTCTTAGGTTTTTGAGTATCGGGAGGAGGTAGGTCATTTTCAAGAATTTCAGGAGAGGATATTTGTCTTTTAGTTGCAGGAGTAATTTTAGTGCTTTTTCTATCGCTTTCAATTACTAAGGAATTATCTTGGAATATTTTTGGTTGATTCAAGATTTGTAATTCATTGTTTGTTTGTGAGGAAGTGGTTTGGTCTTTTGTAGCTGATGCGTGATTTTGTATGGTATTGGGTTCTGGTTCCATTAATGTTTCGGTATCTTCTTGGTATTGGTTTCGTGGTTGATCTTGTAGCTGATTATATTTTTCATTGGTAGAGTTATGTATATTCACGTGGTGGTCAGTTTCCATTTGATTAATTGAGTTGCTTGATGATGATAAAGAAGGACAGTCAGAGTCTTGATGTCCGACAATCTTGCATCTGGAGCAGTTTAAACCATCTATGGAAATGTATAGTCGATATGATGTATTGTCGAATGAGATTAGAAATGAGTCAGGAATTGATGCATTTTCTAAAGGACTTATGAACATTTGCCTCCTAAAGCTGAGTACGTGGCTGTATTCTGAGTCTTGCATGCCTACTCGTAGAAACGTCATGTTGGAGGCGGATTTTATACCCATAGTTTTTAAGTGCTCTTCAATTAAGCTATTAGGTATAGTAGGACATACATTAGATACGATGAGTCTCTGGGCGGGGGTTATAAGTCTTCTTACTTCAATCTGGTTACCATCAATATTTATATATTTGTGGGAGCTAAGAAATTGTCCTTAATTTTTAATAATCTTATTTGGCCATATTAATAAATAACCTAGGAACCATTTCGAAGATTTTTGTAGCAATCTCCTTTGTAAACAGATAAGCACGTAAGTTTTTGTTAATTTAGTTATTAAGTTATTTAGTATGCTTCTTGTGCAATCTGTATGTTTGATAACTGTTTGTATGAGACAAAAATAAACGTTTTAATTTGTTTCTCTGATCCATTTTTTATTTATTTTAGAAAAATTTCCTAACCTGTTTGTGTTTCTTTATTTTAGGAAGGAAGAAACTTTCTTTCCTCCAGCAGGAAGTTTTCTCGAAGAGGCGTCCCATTTAAATAGCTAGAGGTATTTCTTCTTGTCTTTATTTGCCCATTTGTCCAGGAGATTTATGTAAGTTTTTCTTTGTTTCATATTCTGGTAGTTACCCCAATCTAACCCCCTTGTCATTTACTTATCCACGACCCCAGCTCTCCAAACAAACCCTGAGTGCCGTTCGCACAAGTAGCGTTTATTTTGCTGACCCTATCTTCACCCCCTTAGTTTCTGTCCCCAATTTTCTACCCCCATGATCTTACCCTAAGGTAGGCAAAATATATTTCGTTACACATTTATCGTGTATTTTGCTTTGAAAATTGTAAAAAGCACAGATTTTGACTATTATCTGAATTTCACGTCTAGAGCTTCTACATAGTCGCTCTGACTAGTCCTGATAGAACGAAATACGTATAAGGGAATAGTGGAGGAAATATACTAAAATCAAATCATAGTTGTATTTTATATAAATAAATAAGTTATTACCATTGGTATTAGTGTTAGTGTAAGTCACAGTGCAAAATGCAGTTTCAAATAAGAATTTTACGTAACACATAAAATAACCCATTTTTTCACGTCACTTTACCTCTCACTTAAGCCCAAATTATTCAATTAATTTAAGTTTAAATTATTGTTACAGCAATGGATTGACTGTAATATTAACTACATCTATTTCAGATCGCATACTTTATATATTTGCTTTTATGCGCCCTAGAAATAAAAATGTATTGCATTTTTAACATTTTCTATTCAAATGAAATATCTTTCTCTGTGATTTAATCGGCAATTTGCGCTTTACGGTATATTACCTATTACAACTATCGCCACTGGTGTAATTTAGTAACACAGTTAAAAATAACGATCGAATTGGATCAGAATCCACATGTACGGAAAATTTCCGTCTTTTTTAGTTCAAATATGCAGAAGAGAGTTTATTAAATTCATGATTAGTTCTACATAATATATGAGTACTAACTAAATGCTGCTCTTTACAAGAAGAGGGTGTTAAGCCAGTTTAAGAACCTTCAATGAATGCCAGCTGCTTGGTTTTTATATTCAAATTCTATTAAAATAATATCACATAATAGATAGGAGAATCGTCCTCTATCTAATATGTCTATAATTATTTTTAAACGCAACAGTCCCTGCACACCAGTTTGGTTTTCGCGAAGGATATTTAAGTCTGTAACAGTGCCAAAGAATTGTTAAAAAGATTAATGTATGTCTCGAAGAAAAAAAATATGCACCGCTGCCTTTTGGATGTAGAACAGGTCTTCGACGGTATTTCCCATACAATCCGGTGTCCTCAGAGAAGTGGACTTGGTACCCTGCTGTACCTCATATATACGGCTGATATCCCAACAACGAATACTACTACAGTAGCCATGTTTGCAGATGTAGCTCAAGTAGCATCAGGAAATCTTCAAATATACCTGTATCGACTACAAGACTAGATTAATAGATGGTAAATCATAGTTAACCACACCAAGTCTAATCCAATTACATTCACGAACAGAAACGCCATTTGCCAGAGAATTATACTGAAAGATATATTACTTCCAGCACAGACAGAAGTCAAATACCTGGGATGACACTTGACCAAAAGCTCACTTGAGCTTTTGGTCAAGTGGTGGTTAATTGGCCGAAAATCGCAGCTATTTACAAATAATAAACTTTTTGTATATAAGTGCATAATAAAGCCTATCTGGACATATGGAGTGCAACCATGGGGATATGCCAAGCCTTCTAATACCAATATCATTTAAAGAATTAAATCCAAAATACTCGCACCGTGGTAAGTTCGTACCAAAACATTGCATCGACTCTGGTATACCGTTCGTTGCAGAAGAAATCAGCTGACTAACAAGAAACTATCTAGAACACCTGCCAGCCCACCTCAACAAGGAAGCAAGGAATCTACACCTTTAACCAGAAGTAAAACGAGAACTGACAGACGAACTTTTAATTTTAACATCAATATTACTTTCAAATTTAATCCAACATTAATTTAATTTGTTAGTGTTAGTATTGGGAGTGTCATCAGTGGATAACTTCCCCTCTTATGTGTCTACAATAATCACATTTACTGATAGCTTTCAATAGGCAAATTTAATAAAGAAACGCAACAGTCACAAGTTAAATAATAAAAAAAAACGAATAATTATAATCTTTTGTTACATTTTTTTTTAATATTTAAAAGGGTTTCTTGATTGATGGCAAACAGAGAATTATATAAAAATTCAGTTTATATAATGTCACTTTCTTAAATGTAGGTCTGAGGTGAATATTAATATTAATAAACCTGTCAACGCAAATAGTTTGTTTATTTAGGGCATGCTAGCCGGAAATGCATTCATTGATTTGTTTATGGAAGTTTATACAAAATTTATGTATCAAAATTTATATACATTATTTTATCCTTTATATACATCAATAATTTTTTTCGTAAGTACCTATATATTTAATAATAATTATTATGCATGTATATTACTTATACTAATAATAATATTATTATATATATTATATTATATTATATTATATTATATTATATTATATTATATTGTATTATATTATATTATATTATATTATATTATATTATATTATATTATATTATATTATATTATATTATATTATATTATATTATATTATATTATATTATATTATATTATATTATATTATATTATATTATATTATATTATATTATATTATATTATATTATATTATATTATATTATATTATATTATATTATATTATATTATATTATATTATATTAAATTATATTATATTATATTATATTATATTATATTATATTATATTATATTATATTATATATATATTATATATGTATATATATATTATATGTATATATATAATATATATATATATATATATATATATATATATATATATATATATATATATATATATATATATATCTATATATATAATCAACTTTCCACACCAGCTGCTCTTAACACCAATGCTGGATGGATCGAAGATACGGCGCACAACTGCCAACACTACGTTACTGCTCCCTACGAACCCTTTACTACTGAAGAAGTTTCAAATATTATCAAAGTGCTTCATAACTGGAAACCTCCTGGACCAGACGGCATTCAAAACTTCTGGCTTAAAAAGTTCTGAAGTATTCATGAGTGCTTATCAGCATTAATTAATCACAGTATTTCTAATCCGCAGGAAATACCATCTTTCCTAACCCAGGGAACAACTTACTTAATACCAAAAGATCAAAATAACACCCAAGATCCAACCAAATATCGCCCAATTACTTGTCTTCCAACTCTGTATAAATTGCTTACATCCTGTGTAGCCCGGCGTATCTACCAATATTGTGCTCTAAACAATATCATAGAGCTTCAACAGAAAGGGTGCGCTAAGGGTTTCATGGCTGCAAAGTACAACTTATCACCGACTCTGTCATTTCTAACCAAGCATATAGCAAAAAAAGGAATCTCTTTACTGCTTTCATCGACTACAAGAAAGCGTTTGATTCAGTGCCGCATGAATGGTTTGTAGATATATTAAAAATCTATAAAGTCGATGATAACATAGTGACCTTTTTAAAACATATAATGTCAGATTGGGAGACAAAAATTCACCTCCAAATACCTGGTGAAAACAATATCGAAACTGAAACTATTGCAATCAACCGGGGCCTATTTCAAGGAGACTCGATGAGCCCACTGTGGTTTTATCTAGCGATGAATCCCCTATCCCAGCAACTGAACTTAACTGACACAGGTTTTAGCATCAAAAATGACACTACTGTTGTGGCAAAGCTTAATCTATTGTATATGGATGATTTAAAACTATTGGCTTCTACCATATTGATCAGATGCTGAAAACAGTGGAAAATTTTTCTAATGACATTAGTATGCACTTCGGCCTTGATAAGTGCCGTGTCTTAAATATAATTAAAGGAAAGGTTCAGCCCGGTGGATTCGATATGCAAAACGGCCAGAACATCAAGGTCATGGATGAAAATGATATGTATAAATACCTTGGAATAAAGCAAGCGCGGAAGATTGACCATAAGCAAATGAAAACTAAGATAACTACTGAGTCTATACACACACCTTAATAGTAAAAATTTGTTTAAGGCACTAAACACCTATGCATGCTCCGCGCCTAGCTACTCATTTGGTATTGTTAAGTGGACAAAAACGGATATAGACAATCTTTAGCGAAAAGTACGAACACACCTCACAAAGGCACAAAAACACCATCCTCGAAGTGCAGTAGAATGAACAACATTACCGCGGTATTTAGGAGGACGAGGACTTATGGATATAAGTGAGCAACTAGAAAAACACATTACTAATTTAAGAACTTATTTTCAGGTGCAGACTGAGATGTCTACTCTACCTCGCGCGATTTGTGCAGTAGATGATACAACACCGATCAAACTGAGGGAACCAGAAATACGCATAAACCATCTTACTAAGGACGAAAAAATGCGCACCTGGATGGGTAAACCTCTTCAAGGGCGACATCCTAATGAGGTCAGTCAAGACCACGTCGACAATAAAGCGTCGAACTATTGGCTGACATCAGGAAAGTTGTTCCCTGAAACAGAGGGTTCATTACTCGCTATTCAGGATCAGGTTATACCAACCAAAAATTACCTGAAAAATATCGTCAAAGACCCTCAGGTCCAAAATGACAAATGCCGATATGGATCTCAGGCTCAAGAAACCATCCAACACATTACCGGGGGTTGCCAGGCATTTGCTGCAACTGAATATAAGGAACGGCACGACTTAGTATCAAAGATCCTTCATATAAAAATAGCCATCAAACTGGGACTTCTCCAAGCAAACCATCTCCCATATTATCAATACGTTCCTGAAAGTATACTTGAGAATGATAACTACAAACTATACTGGGACCGCACTGTGCTCACAGACCAAACAGTGGCACATAATAGACCAGATCCCATACTAGTTAATAACTAAGGAGACAAACAACACTAATTGATGTGGCGATACCCAACAACAATAATCTTCATGTTAAACAAAACGAAAAGATCGCTAAGAACAGGAATCTGGAAATTCAAATACGAAGACAGTGGAGAATGGAAAGTACCCAGACAATACCTATTATTCTCTCTACTACTGGAGTAATTCCGAAGAACCCCCTAGAAAACATAAGAAAGCTAGGTCTGAATGAACATCTCTACAAGACCATGCAGAAAGCTGTACTTCTCTCAACATCCAGATGTGTACAAAAATTTTTCGGAGATACTCCAGCATACCAAGTCACCTAGGGCTCGATAACACGCAAAGAGTCCCACCAGAGCTCAATCCTTTTGATACCATAGGTATCTGGGATGAGTGAATTTTCCTCTTAGTGGGAGTGACAGCCGTATGGCTAAATCTGGGATAATAAACAGATTACTAATTTACGAACTTATTTTCAGGTGCAGGCGAAGACATCTACTCTTCATAGCGCGATTTGTGCAGTAGATGACACAACACCAATCAAACTGAGGGAACAAGAAATGCGCATAACTCATCTTACTAAGAATGAAAAAATGCGCATCTGGATGGGTAAACCTCTGCACGGGCGACATCCGAATGAAGTCAGTCAAGACAATGTCGACAATATAGCGTCGAAATATTGGCTGACATCAGGAAAAATAAGCTTTTAAACTGGGACTGTTACAAACAAACCATCTCTCATATTATCAATACGTTCCTGAGAGTATGCTTGATAATGACAACTACAAGCTATACTGGGATCGCACTGTGCTCACAGATCAAACAGTAGCACGTAATAGACCAGATCTCGTGCTAGTTAATAAACTAACAAGACAAACAACGCTAATCGATATGGCGATACCTAACAACAATAATCTACGTGTTAAGTACAACCAAAAGATCGCCAAGTACAGAGATATGGAAATACAAATATGGAGACAATGGAGAATGGAAACTACTCAGACGATACCTAATATTCTTTCTACCACTGGAGTCATACCACCGAAGAACCTCCTAAAAAACATAAAAAAGCTGGGCCTAAATGAACATCTATATAAGATCATGCAGAAACCTGTGCTACTTTCGACGTCCAGATGCGTGCGAAAATTTTTGGGAGATACACCGACGTACCAAGTCACCTAGGACTCAATAACATGGAAAGAGTCACACCAGAGCTCAATTCCTTTGATACCGTAGGTATCTGGGATGAGTGAATTTTCCCCTTAGAGGAAGTGTGAGCCGTATGGCTAAATCTGGATAATAATATTAGTATAAGTAATATACATACATATTTTTAATAATTATAATTATATATGTATGTATATTAGGATAGTACGAATAGCACGAGATATGTGACCAAATGGACGAAGAAGTATTGGCCGACAGACCAAGAAAAAGATGGTGCGACAATTTAAACCATTTAGGAGGCTAATATTGAAAAAGAACTAGGCTTTTAAGCCTACATACAAGAAGGAAGAAGATATATGTATATTATATAACACCTACATTTTAACAACTTTATTTTTTTTATATTCTATTTAAAAGTTTATCTTTTTCATATGTCGTCTTTTTCATTCCAGTTCTTAGAAGCTAAAAAGAAAGAATTCGATGGCGCCATTCGGTGGCGCCCTTTAGCAGATTGTTTATTACTTATATTATTTGTTTTATTGATTTATTATTTCTGGTTTAGCTCTAGTAGCCATCGGCTTGTTTGCTTTCCTTTTCTACTTCCAAATTTGAATTTACTAGTGGAAATATCTTAAGAACCACATCACGTGTTCCCAAAAACACCTTGCATAATAAAATATGTTCTAGCAGCTCTTATTAGTTAAATATTTTTAATGTTTTACAGTATTTTTATGTTTTTTTTTTTCATTTCACATAAAAATTTGTCAAAAATATTAAAATAAAATGTTTAAAATAGTTTACAGAAGGTATTTTTACGTAAAAACTTATCATGTAATTTGTCAGTTGCAACTTTTTTTACAAAATGCATTTAACCGAAAGTGATAGAATTGAAATAATAATGATGATTGGTATTGGCGATAAGATGCAGACTCAACAAGAAGTCTGCCGATTTTTTCATGAAAGGCACCCAGATCGTGATCCTATTTCACAGTCTATGATAAGCGGAATAGAGCGAAAATACAAAGAATTAGGCCATGTGAGGGATGCAGCAAAGCACGGTAGACCAAAAATGAATGAAAATATTCAACAGGACATTTTGTCTGCAGTAGAAAATCCACACTGCACAGTGCAAGAATTATCTAGGGATAGATAAACTGCCTGAAGACGACTTTGACCAAAGAACTGAATTCTGCGAGTATATGATGAACAAATCTAACAATTTCATTAATAACGTTTTACTTTCTGACGAGGCAAGGTTTTATTTAAACGGGCATGTTAATCAATAAAACACCCGTTATTGGTCGGATGAAAATCCATACTAGATGCAAGTGTTCCATAGGCAAAGACCACAAAAAACGAACGTCTGGGCTGGTGTTGTAAGAAATACAATTATTGGTCCATATGTTTTTGATAAAAATTAAACAGGAGCATAATATCTGGATTTCCTACAAAATACATTAATTCCTGATCTGATCCAGCTTTTTCCTGGTACTTAAATACAAACTAATTTAAACCGCACAATCTGGTTTTAATAAGATGGTGCACTGCCACATTTCGCAGTAACTGTGCGCGAAATTTTAAACAAAAATTTTCCACAACGGAAGGTAGGAAGAAGCGGGCCAGTGAAATGGCCCCCTAGATTACCTGATTTAAACCCTAGATTTCTTTTATGAGGTTATTTAAAATCTACAAATTAGACAAACAGACCTGATAATATCCGTCACCTACAATACCGAATTAGTCAAGAATTAAAGAACACTCACTTATAGAATGCTAAAGACGAAAGTTATTACCGGCTCAGTCATTGTCTTACGATCAATGGAGAACAATTTGTACATTTACTCTAAATTTTCGTTTCTTTATTTTTGTTAAAATATCATAGTAATTGTATAATAGTAAAGTAGTTGTATAACAATATGAAATTTAATTTGATGTGTTTGTTACGTTTTTCCTTAATTTATTATTTTGTAGGTAACATGGAATTTTTGCAATTTTGCCACCTTGTACAAATTTAAAAAATGTTTTATACATTTTTGGAATCAGTTCAACAAAGGAAATAATATAAATTAAAAAAGGAGGTTCCTTAAAAAATGGTGATGATGTGATCATGCAAAGGTGGTTCACCCTGTATATTAGATTATAATATAAAAAAATTCTAATCCTTTTCTTTATTTAGCTAATAATGCATTTATGCGTTACTTTATGGACGCACCTGCAGATTTTTGCAGTTTTGCCACCCTGTACCAATTTGAAGCATGTAATTTTAGAATCAGCTAGCAACATACAGCTAGCAAACACTAGCTAGTTTCGGGAATTTCTAATAGTGTTGTTTTTTTTAGCTAATGGCCTAATGCGTTAACCTGCTAGGTCCATTTTTTGGTCAATTTTACTTTTCGAGCTCGTCATAAAGTTGAGACGATTACCTACCTTATGGTAAAGGAATAAGGTCGATATCAATATTCAATTGGGTAGAAACGAAATTTTGGAAGACAGAAGAAAGAAGACTAGGGTAGATCGGGGCTAGTTGTGACAGGGGCATGTTGTGACAAATAGTTTTATAGACTAACCATAGGTAGCAGCGTCGCCCGGTTACCCAGAATTCCACGTCCGCATGTCCTCAGTCTGTTTGTGTAGTTTGGTTGTGATGCTATGCGTTTCTGCCGCTTTATAAAATTATATGTCATTTCGTTGTAACGAAGTAAAATTTTGCTGTTGTCTTTAAATTGTTATTTCACTTTCAAACCACAAGGTAAGAAACTTATTCTAGTTGTAGTAGATAGTTTGTTTATTTCTCTCTAGTAAGACACAGTTTGGTTTCTATACGACGTGTCAAGGTCTGTGCAAGTGGCTTTATGTAAAATGGCGTACGGTGGGGCTAGTTGTGACGAAAGGCTTGGGGCAGATTGTGACAGTGTCACAACATGCCCCTACTAATTTTAATGCATGTTTATGGGTTTGTTACAGATAATGGTGAGAAATTTTAAAAGGAAAACGGAACGTGGTCGGAGTAATATAAACAGTTACGAGTCGGCTTCGTTAGATGTTAAGTCTGGATCGTGTAGTTTAAGGCAAGCAGCTGAAAAATATGGCGTTAACCGGATGTCCTTACTTAGATATATAAAAAAACAACAAACCAATCCAGATGGAGTGGTAGAAATGGGTTACAAAAGACCTCGAATGATATTTTCACAACAACAAGAAGAAGAGCTCTGTGAATATGCTGTTCAGGCAGCGAAAATATTTTATGGTATTAGCCCAAAAGAAATGAAAAGTTTAGCTTTTGAATTTGCTATAGCGAACAAAGTTCTTGTGCCTGAGAATTGGGTAGCAACAAAACACGCCAGTAATGATTGGTTTACAAAGTTCATGCAACGTAACAATAATGTGTCTATTCGTGTTCCTGAGGCTACCAGCTTAAGTCGGAGTACAAGTTTCAACAAGCACAATGTCGGACTCTTTTTTGATAACCTCGAATTAGTATTAAGTCAAAACCATTTTACAGCTAATGATATTTGGAATATAGACGAGACAGGGACTGGGACTGTCCAAAAACCGGTAAAAATCATAGCGAAGAAAGGCGAGAAAAGAGTTGGTGGTGTCACTTCAGCTGAGAGGGGGACCAATGTTACTATGGTTCTTGCTATTAACGCAGAGGGTATTACTCTCTTATCGTTCCCTCCCCATACAACAAATAGACTTCAACCACTGGATGTTTCCATTTTTGGTCCATTTAAGAAGTTTTTAAACGACGCCATGTGTGGATGGATGAAATCTCATCCTGGAAACACAGTCTCAATTTATGACATCCCAAGTATAGTGAAAACAGCATTACCTAAAGCTGTAACACCAACAAATGTTCAGGCAGTATTTCGTTCTACAGGAATATGGGAATTCAATAGAAACATTTTTAATGAAGAAGACTTTCTGTGTTCTTCGGTGACCGACCGACCTTTGAATAGGCCTATTGACATCGTAGATGGTAATGAGGAAGCCAGTGCTGGGCAGCTTAAAGAGTTTCAGCATCTCGATGAACCTGAACCGTCGTCATATTATGCTAACCAGCCAGGACCCTCCCATACCTATCAACCAGGACCATATCAACAAGGATCATCGCAGGCCAACCTACCAGGATCATTCCATGCCGAAGTTCTGCCTGTCAGCCCTATGGATATAAGACCTCTGCCAAAAGCTGGTCCTCGAAAAAATAAAAAACGCAAGAGCTTAACATCTGCAATTTTGACTAGCACACCTGTCAAGGAGACAATTCGCAGTGAAGAGTTAAAGAGGAAGGAAACAATAAAGTGCAAAGAGGATAAAATAAAGAAAAAATTATTTGACTCAAAACAACTGTTGCCTAAGAAAAAAGCAGCGCCAAAGAAAGAGACCGCAACAAGAAAAAGAGAAGACAGCTCAGAAGAAGAGGAAGAAGATTACTTTTGCTTAGTTTGTATGGGACCATATAAAAAGTCTAGGTTAGGAGAAGACAGGGTGCAATGTATGGAATGCAAGAGGTGGGCTCATGTAAAGTGCACAAAAGATGATCTTTATTATGTTTGTATAAACTGCCACTCTTCAGAATTACAAGTAGAATCAGCACAAATTGTCGATAGCGATTAAGTTTTTTATTTTACTTTAAATTCACTAGATGTTTTTCTACACATTTGTTTCTTACATAAACATTTATCAAACATTTATGTATCTATACTTAACTATAAAATAAATTTATTATGGAAACTTTGTTATTATTCTCCAACTAAAGTTTATTATATTTAAAAATATTTACTGTCACAACCTGCCCCAAGTTCGTCACAACTTACCCCATATTGGGGCAAATTGTGACAATATGTGCATTTTGTAAAACTATTTACATACTGTAAGGTATTGCTTAAAAATTGCTGATGTTCCCAAATAATGATTCCCAATTAAAAATAGTACCTCATTAAAGTAATCTAACAGCCCTAAAAATTACGAAAAAAATGTTAAAAATTATTTTGTCCAAAGTGCCACAACTAGCCCCAGTCTACCCTACTATAATTACATGAAACCAAAAGAGGCTCGTTTCATCAAATTAAGATGCACTTGTAAAATCGGAAAGTACAGTACTTTAAAATGTGAAACCATAGATAAAAATTTAAGAAATGATATTTTTAAACAATTTGGGAGTTTTACTTGGGGAGAAAAAAACCACTTGGTGGTAACCACTATTGAGACAATGCGACCACGAAATCGGAATACCAAAGAGATAAAGAGAGCTAATACATTTATTTATCATTTAAAAGTTAATAATGAAAACGTTAAGGTATGTCGAACGATGTTTTTGAACACTTTAGATCTAGGAAGGTGGACTGTACAAACCTGGAAAAAGGACTTCACAGTGCAACTTCCTAGTATCTTGAGGCGTCATAATTAACCATCAAAATTTTTTTATATTTTTGTAATTTATTTTGATGTGCCTTTGAATTTAGAGTGTTTAGAAGACTGTTTTTGTGAAGAATTTAATTATTTTTAAAAGTTTAGTTTTTGTTTCAAGAATTTTTTGATTTTATTTTTCTTTTAAATAAGTTGTCTCTTAATATTAACTTTGATTAAATTTTATTATTGACTGTGATTTTAATGGTTAAGATAAAAGTGTAGCTAGTGAAGAATACTTACAACATTTAATACGATGTTGGTTATTGTTTATAAAATAATCTATAATATTGTTTCATGTTTAAAGACTGATTCTGTTGTTAAACATTTGATAATAAATATATTGATATAGACTGTATTTATCTGATTATTTTATTATAAACCTCAACTAAAAATCACATTGAAATGTCATTATGTTCATTTAAGTGTTAGAACTGCTAAGTCCTCAATCAAATTTAAACCTTAAAACGAAAAACTGCTAAGTTATTATTTTTTGATTTTTTTTACACTGTACTTTAGGTACTCAAGCATTAAAACTTACAAAATGTCTAGAATCATCATAAGAACCAACGGGATCCTTAGAATCTTGATATGTAAAAAAGAAAAAGTATTATTCAGTTTTTTCTCCCTCCTGTAAACTATGCAAAAATGGACTTGGCAGGATAACAAATTAGGCCGACGTAAATAATGAAACATTTTATATAAAAATTATTGTATATTGTTGAAGATATAATTATGAACAGTCGTCAATCTATATGACCGTTTATATCGCCTGATAAAAATTCTATAAAATTAAATTTTTATTAACATCTATTACAATGTGTTGAAGAATTTCATTACCGAGAATTCCACATATCGATAAAATATTTTAGTTTGGAATTATAAAGTGGTTCATAAATCGAGTTTTTGTTAATAAATTAATTAAATCTTTTAAATTCTTGAAACACTATTATAAATATCTTTAAAATATAACTAACTATGAAGGTTAGTAAAAGCACCGCAAAAAATAATTTCGTGAATAATAAACAATTAACAATAAATCAAGTGCACCACAAAACAAATATTAAGTGTACAGAGATATCTTGGGGAATATTAACCCTGGTACATCACACTTATTTTTTAAGGCATGAACTTCACACTTGGGTCTCAGAAACCCAAAGCTGTTTTTTAGCAAAAAAAAAACAGAAAATGTGAATATTTAATGGACTTGGGAGAATATCTAATCTTAGTAGAATGTGTAGAAAAAAATTTAACCATGGTGTGGTATTTCACAAAGAGATATATTTGTTGAAATTCAAAAATAATATAAAATAATATTCAAACATAAAACATTGTTATTAAAACAAATAAATAATAAATTGAAATTATCATCTACAAAATACACCTGTATAACTATCCTTGTAACAAAAAAATAAACTCTTTTGGTAACAGGAAAAACAATGTAACAATAACTAATCTTGAATCTCCACGTGGGTTGGAGATAGCGTAACGGGGCCTAACCACTTAGGTAGGACACAACTTTCTTATTCGGACAATCAGGTACAACCCAGTCTCTCTTAAGTTGGTTCGCTTCCCTTCGAAAAACTGCTGTATATCGGAAATACGGGTGGGGGGCGACTCAGCACCGAAAACATAGGTGAAAGCGGCAGTACATGCAGCTTAATACTGGCAAGGGGTGCGTTCTTCTAATTTAATTCGCACTACCCGCCGTTTGATGGGGTTGTCGGTACGATAGAGAAATAATTTATTATTTAATATTTGGTAAATATAAGAACAACGTTGCGAAACTGCAACATTGGTCGCACCTACAGATGACGCAATATTGTAAGGGGGTGACGAGAGTCGGGAATTTATTTTTACGTGTGAATATAGTGTTATGTCAAATTCAAAACTTTTTGAATTGCGACAATAGTGTATTATTTAGTGCGATATGGTTAACTGTATTTAATTTATTTAATAATAATTCTCTTTAACAATCTAGAATTTTTATTTTATGTTTAAGTTTATGAATTACATTATATTTTTGCTTAAAGGTATGATAAATAATTTTTCATTATATTTGCCAGTATTTGAAAAATCCTCACTGGCATCATAGAAGTTATTATCCAAAATATCATAGTTCTCGCACTTAAGGGCAAATAGAACTTAACACCTTTTACAAATTTTCAATTACATATTGAATAATTTGTTTAAAATTTTGCGAGAGCTATGACAATGCTTGTGCGCCAGTAGTCGCTATCTTGACATCTGTTATTTTAACAGCTAAAACATTTAATTTAAATTACTTAGAAATTCAATTTTATTTTATATTTGACTACCAACAGAACAGATAATATTTATTATCCGAAAAGTGTTTTAGCCTAAAAATAAAATCCCCCTTTCCCATTGCTCGTTATACTCAACAAAAACGAAGTTTTATTTTCACATAAAAAGTGTCCACAAGATTATAAAACAAACAAAACTCGAAAATTTTAGCCTTTATTTTACGTCAACTCTAACGATTTTACATTGTGAGCTGTTTATTTGCAACGTAAAGTTTTCCCAAAAAAAACACGCATTTATTAAGTCTAGCTAAGATATATCCCCATGTACCTCTCTCTTCATTACAATACGTCTACAAGCCCTTTTCTGCATTTATCATTCTACTTTTCTTACATTATACACATTGCTTCTTCCTCCGACGACACATTTTTCTATACTTTCTTTGTGTCGGAAATATTTAACCCTCTTGAGATGAAAAAAGCTGAACAGAAAAGTTTTTCTTTTATACCAGCTGGCTGCAGGAACGAAAATCATAAGAAATTTCATTGCGTTCATTTTTCTCTGAGTTAAATAACGTTCTTTGACTGATGTTCCATATATTGGCATATTGGTGAAAGTAGAGAATGGGGTTTTGATCCTAATTTTATTATTGTAGTAGTTATTGTAAATAAATATAATTTAGAGTTAAAATTTTTTAATTAAATTTAAATTTTATTTAAAATTGAGAAAAAATGAGGAAATTTTTTATGAATATTTGTGCTATATTACCTTTTATTTCCCATCGACTAATTGTTTGAATAATATTATTTCGCCAAACTGAATTGTATGCTCTAGTTATGTCAAAAAATACTGCTATACATTTTTGTCAACATGCTATTGTTTTCAAAATCTCAGACTCTAAAATAATAAGACTATCCAGTGTTAAACGATTTTGTTGAAATCCGCTTTGATCGCATGAAATTTTTTTATTTTCTAAAAACCACAATAATCTGTTAGATATGATTCTCTCAAGGACTTTACACATTACACAAGTTAGATAAATAGTTGTATACGAATATAACAGGAATTTTCTAGATTATGTTTATAAAGAGGGATGACGATAGATGAACTCTAGATTTTTGGAAACTTGCCAAGTCTCCATGTATTATTGTAAATATTCAGCAAGTGTTTCTTGGCAGATGAAGAAAGTTTTTGAAAAAATATTACCGGGATATTATCAAAATCAGGAGAAGAATTTCTGATATTATTGAGAGAGTATTCTTATTCATCCATGGTTATGGGATAATTTTAAGCACCTTTGGATTTAGCCCTTTCTTTTTTGGTCAATAAATTTGAAGAAAGAACATAATCGCTTGGGAATCGATCAAAATTTTAGCTAGAATATTTGCTATATCCGTGCCGGTCTCAGCTTGCGTAGAGGAGGGATTTTGAATTGAGTAGGAGCCTCTCAATACTTTGCGTAAGACAGACTGGGCGGGGGATGTCCTCAACCCCGACACGGCGCGTCCTAATGGCTGGTAGGGAATGTTCCTGCAGATATGCAGGGCAGGTACGAATAAGGCTTAGCCAAATCAGTACCCGCGGATCAACTGAGGGCATGGCATTAGGCAGCAGTGATGCCATTACTGAATCAAGGCTGTTAGAACGACATCTAGCAGGTTTGACGACAGACACCCACAGGCGGCAATCCCATAATGATTTAACTGGCTGTGATACTGCGGTGCAGAAAGCAATGGGAAACTACTGCACTAAATCTCCCAAGAAAAGCTCCATGACAAATACAAATCATACTACGGCCCCGAGTCTCCTCCGGCGTCCCTTTAATGGGACAGGGGTGCTAAGAATCTCCGGAGGGAAAAATAAAAATAAAAATAGATCATTAACAAAAAATAAATTGCTACGTGGAATGTTAGAACTTTATATCAATCAGGAAAGCTGAAAAATGTACAACTCGAAATGAAACGTCTGGGCCTGCAAGTCCTTGGAATTAGCGAAGCTAGATGGACCGGATCGGGAACTGTAAAAAGTGAAGGTTATATTACTTATTACTCCGGAAAAACGGATGACGTTCATGAAAATGGTGTTGCTATAATTCTTGAGAAACGACTTGAAAATCTGGTTAACAAATTTGTTCCTCTTTCAGAGCGAATAATGATGATAACTATTAAAAGTAAGATTAATATAAACTTAATACAAGTATACGCTCCTACAAGTAACAGTACAGACAACGAAATTAATGAATTTTACCATGTATTAAAGCAAGCACTAAATAACACAAAAAAACACGAAATTTGTGTAATAATGGGAGACTTCAACGCTAAAGTAGGAGAAGACATAACTCCCGGAGTTACTGGAGGATTCGGTCTTGGGGAAAGAAACGAAAGAGGTGATAGATTGGTAGTTCTACCAAGAGGAAAACTTTGTTATCACCAACACATGTTTTAAATAACCAAAAAGACGTCTCTATACATGGATATCACCGAGAGATGGCCATGGTAGTGTAATGCGTAACCAAATAAATTATATCATGATTAACAATAGATTTCGAAACTCATGTAAATGTACTAAGACATATCCAAGTGCCGACGCAGCCACCGATCACAATTTACTGGCATCTAGAATCAACCTAAAATTAAAGACAATCAAAAAGCCTTCCATTACAAAGAAATACGATAGACAAAAACCAAAAGAAGAAGAATTTAAACATCACTTTGAACAGACAATGAACGAAAAAATTTGAGACAACATCACACGAGTATACAATGTACCAACAGTCGAAGAAAGATGGGATAACATAAAGAATGGTATCATCGATACAGCAACGCAAAGTGGAACTGTCACCCATTATAAAAAGCAAGCATGGATGACAGATGAAATAATCGAAATGATGGACGAAAGAAGACAACTTAAAAATACAAATACCTCAGAGTATAAACGAAAGCATAATCTGATTCGAAGAAAAATCAGGGAAGCCAAAGAGTTATGGATGCAATCAAAATGTGGGGAACTAGAAGAATTGCAATGAAAACATGACGAATTTAACACACATAAGAAAATAAAAGAAGTTACAGTACACAAAAGAAATACACCCATAACATTAACGAATAATGAAGGTCATGCACTATCCCTAGAAGATGAAGTAATGGAGGAATGGGAAAACTACATTAAAGCATTATTTAAGGATGATCGAGGATCACTACCTAACTTAAGTGCAAATACAGGACCATTAATCTTAAAAGCTGAAGTGGAAAAAGCCATACACCAAGCCAAAAACAACAAAGCCAGTGGACCAGATCAAATATACAGCGAATGGCTAAAATTACTCTCAAATGACAATATAAAAGAACTCACTGTACTTTTCAATCAAATTATATGATACCAGTGAAATTCAATCGGACTGGTTAAAATCGATCTTTATTCCTCTACCTAAGAAACCAAACGTTAAGAAATGTAGCGACTGTAGACTAATTCTAAATCGAATTAACAACAAGTGCGAGGAAATAATTAGTCAAGAGCAGTTCGGGTTCCGGAGATGCCTTGGAACTAGAGAAGCACTATTTTCTATGCAAACACTCCTTCAACGATGTTGGGAGGTAAGAAAACCTGTATATATGTGCTTCATTGATTTTTAAAAGGCATTTGATCGCGTTCAGCATACCAGACGAATTACCGCCTTGCAGAGCATCCAACTAGATGAGAAAGACATCAAACTTATTGCCAAACTTTACTGGAACCAAACAGCCATTATTAATACCAAGAACAGAGAATCAAAGCCAATCAGTATTGAACGAGGCGTAAGACAAGGCTGTATACTATCTCCCACCCTCTTTAACGTGTATTCTGAGAATCTATTTAGGGAAGCTTTAAAAGATCAAAAAGGAATTATCATAGGAGGAGAAATAATTAACAATATACGGTACGTCGACGATACTGTGATTCTAGCTGAAAACATCGACGATCTGCAGGAGCTAATCAATAGAGTTGACATGGAATGCACAAATTGGGGACTGTCGATAAATATCGATAAAACTAAATACATGGTGACCAGTAAAGTGGATATCGGCGCAACCCAACTGATATTAAACCAACAACCGCTGCAGAGAGTTCAGAGATTCAAATACCTTGGATGTTGGATTACCCAAAATCTAGATCCATCCTTCGAAATTCGATGTAGAATTGAACAGGCAAGAAACTCATTTCAAAAGTTCAAGCCTCTATTATCCAATAACTCATTAAATTTGGAAATCCGTGAAAAGTTTACAAGATGTTACGTGTGGTCTGCATTTTTGTATGGATGTGAAACTTGGACTTTAAACGCCGATATCATGAATAAAATCGAGGCGTTTGAGATGTGGTTGTATCGAAGGATACTAAAAATTCCATGGACTAGCAGAACCAGAAACGAAGAAGTTCTTCGAAGAATGGGGCATCAACGAACTCTATTAAATATTATTAAGAGGCGTAAACTAGAATATCTTGTACATATAATCAGAGGACCAAGATATGAGTTCCTTCGGCTAATTCTCAACGGTAAAATCGAAGGAAAGAAATGGATAGGACGGAAGAAACTCTCTTGGTTAAGGAATTTGCTATATCTACAGGGGAAGCGTATATATATTTTTTTTAGAAGTTATGGTGTACTTTTCTCAGATATCTTTTGTTACATTTGCCATACTTTATAAATTGGTGTAGACGAATTTAATTCTAAAATAACTTTTTACATGATTTACGTTTACTTCTTTTGATTATGAATCTAGCTTGAGCTTTTAGTCGTTTCAATTCTAATTTATTTTCAAGTGTATTATATTTTCTGAATCGATTTGATGCTGTTTTTGAAAGTTGAATGGCTTCTTGACTTTCAGAATTCCACCAAGGGACTGATGAATTTATTGTTTGAAATTCATTTTACCAGCGGCTTCTTCGGTGGCATTTAATAATACATTCGAAAATGTATGAACTTGAATACCAATATTAGTATTTGATTGTAAAATTTTATGTACAGTATTCATTTCATTCGAAATTAGATTATAATAGTCGTGCCAATTTGCATTTTTGATATTCTGTTTTACAACAGTATGTATTGCATACTGCCAGGATTTATTACAATCGGAAAGTGATCACTATCACTTAAAACAGAAAGTACATCCTAAGACAAGGTAGCTGACAATGCTGGATTACATATTGAGGTCTATAGCGGACGAGTTACCAGTTAAAATATCAAAAGTAGTATTTCTTCCATCATTTAGTAGGTTTAACTAAAAATTGTTCAGTATTATTTCGATTCTATATTCTGGCTTACTTTTGGAAAAAACGAAGCCGACAATTTAGAAAGTGATCAAGTATGGAAAGTGACATTAATAATTGAAAAACAAATAGCAATATTTCTATCGATGAATCAATCGTTGCATTTTGTGAATAGCTATAATTCAAACAATATATATAGGATAAGAGACACAAATTCAAAAACAAAATTACCTTTTTATCAGAAACGAAAGAGTCAAGTTTCCATACACGTGAGTAAACAAATGATGAACATTTTTATCAATCTTGGTAATTGAAAAAGCAATTTCCGATGGTACATCACACTAACAGCTCTAATAACATGTCGTTTGCTAATGACACACCTACGAATTAAGATATTGAGTTAATAAAGTGATATGATTCCTCTTTAATATTCTTTTTTTTTTAATATTGTTATTTAGTGTTGTCAATTATGCCATTCATTACTAGACAAGAGCTGGGCTAAGCTATTATTATAACGCATTTCGGATTTTATACTAATTTTACCTTGTGCAAACAATTTTTTTAACATGTTAGATTTTTTAAAATCTATTTCACAATAAAAAATAAAATTGTTTGTCTTTAGAATATCAGGGAGATGTAAGATCCAGTGGCCAAAGCATCAGAAAACAAATATTGGCTTCTTTACCGGTGCGATGTGAACGTACACAAATAGGTGAACACGAATACTAAAAGCGACACAGATTACAGTGGCTGGGCGCTGTTGAAGGCGTAGCTTCCACTACTGCAGGCACTGTCAGGAACAGTTTAGTAGGTTTAAGGCATCATATCGCTTCAATCTCTTCGTCTGTTGATTGTAGAGAAGATTGTATGCCAGAGTGTTAGAATGCACTCGCAACCTGTTTTATTATTGTTCAGAAATTCTTTTACACTCTTCAGAGACTATTAGTACCTGCAGTTCTCTATGTAAGGCGTCATTCTGGATATACCAATATATACCTGGATATATTATGTTTCAAAGTTCTCCCTCGTATAGGTACAACTTCTTATGCCGCCCATTTAAAACGATTTTTGCCGAAAATGTTACCTCGATTAGATGAGTCATCTTCCTTAATATTTTCGTCTTTGTCACCCTTACTCTCACTATCAAAATTTCCGATGCTGTATCGTGCTCACTTTCAATAGCACAATTGCATTCTGCATTCTCTATTTTACTTTAACTACTATCACATTCTTCATAGCATTTCGTAACTGTTTTTTCATAATTATCATCCATAAAATGCACCATCTTTAAGGAATGTGCCTTATTACACATTTTGACCACTTTTGACTATCACAACGTAAAAGAAAACAAATAACCCAGGTCTAATAATAGTTACCTGGCATATGACGGGATCTTAAACTGCGAATATGGGGAGTGTGTGACTCCCTTCGCATTCGCGGACGACCTTGATCGTCCGGAACGGATGAATCGGATGAACGAGCATGATCTTTCTCTCGCGGAGGATAAAACAGAGGCTGTAGTACTCAGAGGCTACAGAAAGAGAGATAGGGTTAAATTTGAGTACGCGGGAGCAAGAGTGACGCCCAAAAAAGTACGTCAAGTATCTGGGAGTTACTCTCCACTAGAGTGAGCGTTAGGGGAAACATTAGAGGGGGATGACCCGCAGAGCTGTTCAGAGAAAGGCTGCGCAAAAGAACGAGAGGAGAGGGAACTCGCAACAGAATTTTAAAACAACGAGTGGCACCTTGGTGGGGTTCGGACTGTCGATATATATGCCAAAATAAATCTAATCTAATTAAAATAAATTTTCATATTTAGAAAAAGTAACTGAAAAAGAAAGGGTCCTATGTGATCTAGCTTTTCCTTGAATAAATGAGGGGTTTGGTAACTTAACAAGATCGTTCTTTGGTACACAACATTCATCTTCATCATCGGGAAGAACAAATTTGAAAAAGGTTTTATTCTCATACACAATAGGTCGTAATCGTTGCCATTAATATTTATGACTTTAGCAACGTAATGTCGGAAAGTCTTTTTGGTAGAAAATACGTACAAGAACATAGTCATTCTTACAAACGTCTTAATTAAAGCTTTCTTCAACTTTAATCTCTTTTCTTGTTAAATCTGTTCCTCGATATCAGTTAACTCATCAGAACTCGAAAAATTAAAAGAATCGTTATATTGTTCAGAGTCCTCCATGACTATCTCAATTTTATTTTGTATAACTGACACTTGTTTTTCATCTTCTAATGCCAATTTTTTTCATTCTTTTCACTTTTTATTCCTTTTTTTTATTTTGCTTTTCCTTATTCTTAGCTCTTTCTTCAAATTTTTTTCTATTTGGTCTTTCTCAGGGGTGTTCGTTAAAATCCTTGTTTTTTCACATTTCTTTAGATTTCTTTTTACGTAGAAGAACTTTCGGAAATGGCCTTATAACCCTAGGGCTTACAAATGCATTTGGATTATTTTGGAAAGTATGAAGGGTAGCCAAAAGTAAATTTTCTGTAGCCCGTAAAGGTTGATGAATCTGACTGGTTTGTAATTTTCGCACTCGTAAAATCACTATCTGTAAATACAGCTGGATTGTATGGACAAATACCAATATGTGAAAACCCACCTATGATATTGGCAGGTGTAAAAACGCACACATAAGCACTTCCCACAAGTTCAGGTATATATTTTAAGGATATCAGCTTTGCAGGATTGTTAACCATCCAGGTATCGGCTGCTTCATTATAAAATCTTTTAAATGGCTCAAAAACGTTGGTATCCAAGGGTTGTAACTTACGGCTAGTATGAGATGGAATGGTGAGTAGTATTACTCCATTGTTTTTACAGATGCTAAGTGCTTTTGGCGAAATATGGCTATCATGATTAACTAGTATCAGCAGACACTTGTGATTCATGTCTACTCGGGAATATCTAACGAAGTGCAGTAAATATTTTTCGAAATTCTTGTGAGTCATCCAGCCTGATGGGTTAACAGCAGCATCAGTACCAATGGGAAACCCCTTTGTCATATGTTCCTGGTACCCAACACTCGGGTAAATTAAAAATGGGGGAATAGTGTTACCAGACGCACTTATAGTGCATAAAACTGTTACCAGTAATTCTCTTTCACACGATGTTGCCTTTGACACCTGCTCTGCCCTTTCTTCGCGATTATTTTTTGCGTCTTATGTGCTGTTGTAACTACCCTTTTATCTACGTTATTATATACAATCATGTGTAATCGATTCCCCTTCCATAATGGACTTTAAATTGTCAAAAAATAGCCGAACGGTATATTTATTAAATTCCTTGGCACGTCCTACACTTGTGGCTTTTGGTTTTATAAGTAATAAGTTATTATATCGTAGCATGGAACCTCTTGGCCAGTCACGCGTAGAAGCTCTATTTTTCTCTTAAGCTGCTGAAATTTTTTTATTATTTTCAGTTGCAAAGATGTAAGTAAACTTTCTTACTGAGTTTGGAGTAAGTCCATAGTTAATGTAAGTCAGCACATTTGAGTAGTTATTGAACTCGCAAATATTCTTCTTGGTTACTAAAAATTTGCGAAGAAATAAAGTTTGCTATAAACGACACATTTTCGTTTGATTAAAATTTATTGGCATATCTATATAGAGTCTTTATATCAATATTATATTTTTAGCGACTGTGCGGATTTTACCATTAGTGCTGTATATTTCCCGTACTGCAGTTTCCAAGCAGTCTCCAAAATTTCAGGATCAGTAGGCAGTCGGTCTTTCGATTTCCATTTAAAAGGCATCTGTAAAAAATTAATATTGTAGATGCCGTAGTGCACATTTAGCAGAAACAGCAAAGGATTGTGAGTCCACATTTTTTAATAATAAAAAAAAAACAGCTTTTTATCATGATGGGAGGTTTGACCCATGTCTCAAGCCTCTCGCATAAAATTATGTTCATCACTTCCCTTGTACTAGTAGCCACAATAAATTACGATTTTTTATTTAACACATAACCTAACAAATAATTGAATATATATGAAAGTATGTTGAATAAGTATCATATTCGTATAATTCGTCTACATATTTCTAAACATAATAATGTCAATAAAGAATCCTTATACATTTTGATAAAAAACTTAAAAACAACTTTTCACTATAACTTTCTCAACAGAATTCGATTTCACATGGGACTTAGATGACGACAAAAAAAGCAATGAGTAAGCATCCACTAAACGGAAAAATAAATTTATTTAAGTATTCGTCATGGATATAATATTTATGGCTCAAACCTTCCCAGTCTCCCCTATTGCTAAAGTTGTATAGAAACTAAAGACACACGGCCATGGTGAACGTACTATTGTTTCATTTATTAATTTATATCAACGTTTCAGCCTCCAGGTTATATGCTGAAATTGGGTCCTGAATTTTATGGACGTGATTTGTCTTAGATGCCAGCGGCTATATAACAACTTCTAATGACAGACTCGTATATAACTCGACATCTTTAGTATTCCACATCTCCCGCAAGACACGCAGGCAAGTTTTCAACCACCTGAATAAATCATGGTGTGCTTCAAAATGACTTTTACGTCGTTATCAGGTCGCGAACTCCCTATTAAAATTAATTTTCAGGCGCGTTTATGAAACATTCTAAACTTGCTTTAATTAGTTAATTAGATCATGCGAAGTGTTCTATGCCTCTGACATCGATTTTGGTAAATAATTCGATCTAAATTTTAACAGCAATAATACATACTATAGTATTAATTTATTAGCTTAAATTATGGACATTAAAATAATCCCTATTGTCTATGTATTTTCACACACGTACAAACTTTCCAATCTAAAAAATATGCCAATATAAACTTGCGTGCATAGAAATCGGCCCACTTTAAACTTTTGACTCTTAATCTATTGTTTTCAGAAACTGTTATACTACTTGTCGGTTTATAACGTTCTCCGCCGTTTTCCGACTTCCAATCGCCACTAAGTCCGGTTGTTCCATAGGTCTTCTTCTATGGCCCTCTCTCTCAGTTATTTATTTTTTCCTTCGCTCCAACTTTTTCTCGGTCTACCTCGTTTTCTCTTTCCTTCTGGTTGCAATTTTAATATTACGTTTGGTATTCGTTGTTCATTAATTCTTTGTTTGTGTCCGAACCAGATAAGTTGTTTTATTGTTAGGTCATCTGTGATTGTTCGTTTGATTCCCATTATTTCTCTAATGCGTTCGTTGGTAATTCTTTCTCTGCTAGATCTTCCTGCGGCTCTTCTCCAAAAATCCATTTCCGTCGCTTTCACCGTTGCCAGTGTTCTTTCTTTCAGTGGCCATACCTCACAGCTGTATAAAATAATACTTTTTACTATAGTCTCATATATCCTTGCTTTGTTTTCTTTGCTGATGGATTGGTCTTATAAAATGCTGATTAACATTGTGATGGCTCTTCTCCCTGACGTATTTTTCTCTCTTATGGCTTTGTGTAATGTTCCATCTTTTGAAATAGTGATACCTAGATATTTGTAGTCACATCAGTGCTTTATCGTGTTGTTATCGTCTAATATGAGATCTTTTTTTTCTACTCCAATGCACAGGTTTCGGTTTTCTTTTTATTCTAGACCCCATATATCATACTCTTTAATTAATTTTCGTGCCATATAGTTTAAATCGTCATATTCTTGAGCCATTATTACTTGATCGTCTGCAAAGTTGAGCGTATATACCATAGTGATGGTGAGTGGTATCCCCATTGTCCTGCATTTTTGTTTCCATTTTTTAGAGCACTTTCGAGGTATATTTTAAATAAAGTGGGAGACAGAGAACATCCTTGCTTTAATTCTTTTGATGTTATAAATCCTGTTGTTATTTGTGTTCCTGATTTTATTTTTGTTATTGGTTGTTTGTATAGCACTTTAGCGGCTTTTATTAATTCTATATTAATATTCGTGCTTTCCATTGATTGCCACAGCTTCTTCAGTGGAACGCTGTCGTAGGCTTTCCGTAGATCGACGAACAACATACGAATCTCTTGATTCCGTGCCATTTTTTTTTCTATTATCTGGGTTAAGAAGAAAATTTGGTCAATAGTGGATCGACCCGTAAGAAATCCTGCTTGTTCTTCTGTTTCATAATCTAAGTATTCTCTCCCGATTAGGTTCTTTAAAACCTTTCCATATATTTGACTTATAGATCCGGTTACAGCTATTTCTCGGTAATTTTTACAATTATTTTTATCACCCTTTTTATGTAGGGGAGAAGGGGGTTACTGTGGACCATTTTTACTTATTAGCAAATTAAAAAATATGTATAAGATTCTTATTGCTGAACTTACCTCACATATTTACTGTAAACATCAACTCAACTTTCGATGTGAATATTTTATTTGTATCTTTCTTAATAGAACAAATATTTTGATTCAAATCGGAATCAATAATTTGTCCACAATGACCCCGTGGTGGGGTTAAAGTGGACAGAGTATGGGGTTATAGTGGACGCATAGTAAAACATATACAGGAATACTGAAAACTTTATGTTAACAAAAAGAAACTACGATACATTATAAGAACTGAAATTAATATTAAATGAAAATAATCTTCCTTGCCTTTTCGTGCCAGTGTCTACTGGGTGCTCCAAAATTCCGACAATATCGTTCTTGTGGACAACTGAGACATCTTCAACTTCGGGAAATACGAAATTATTCACTTTTTTCCTTAAAAAATTAATTTGTACCTCCACATCTCGAATATCTACGATTTGGCCAACATAGTGTGTTACCGATTTTTTACCCATAAATTTTACAAGTACGAAATCATTTTTCTCCATTTGTTTGTCCATAAAAATATCGTTGTCCTGACCATCATCTTCCATCCAGCCTTCATCCTCTGATTCAAGTATTACTTCTGTAGAAGAATTGGAAGAGGAAGATTCTTTCCTACTCCTTTTTGGTTAATAGGAAAGAGATTTCTTCACTCTATTCTTTTCTCGCATTTCAGCTCTTTCTTGCGCACGTCTTTCCTTCAAATCTTTAGCCTCTTTTTCAGCTTCCAACTGATCTTTCACTGGTGTGCTCGTGTAAATAGCCGACTTTTTATTTTTTCTTGCTTTGGAGTTTGATGAGCGATCTGCTTTTAGAAAAGGGCGGCAGCTCTCAGGAGTAATTACAGCTGTTGATGTAGTTGCTACTGATGGTGAAAGCGTAATGGGAGCTACAGGTAGCAGTCTTGTGGAGATTGAAGCAACTTCTAATATTCGCTCAGGATCTTCAGGATTTCTTGGGTTCATTGCTGTTGGTGGTTCTTGATTCCTATCTGTTGTTTCGGCAGCTTCATAATCCTCATCGGTGAATACAAGACGATTTATTGGCCATAAACCAGCAGATCTGAATCCAGATGTTATATTCTTCATTGTAAATGCCACAGGAAAAGCAATACCACACAGTTGAGCAACATCATATATTTGTATAGGTCTGCCTGGATGATTTTGAAGCCAGTCTCCCATTGCAACCCGTAATGCAGCTTTATAAGAACCATATACTGCAACATCTAGCGGCTGTAGTTTGTGGCTACAATGTGGCGGAAACGATAAAAGAGTAATTCCAGATTCTCTAGCTAAGTTTATAGCTTCCAAACTTATATGACTTGAATGATTATCCATTAATATCAGTAGAGGGTTTTCTTTAGAAGCACTTAAGTGCATTTTTATGTGCTTTAGTACTTCTAAAAATAATTCCGCAGTTATATAGCCAGACTGATGAGCCAGACCAATGCTCCCTATTCGTGCACCATCTAAGAACCGGTCTTTCATATTCTTCCTGGGGAATATGAAAACTGGAGGTATTGCTTGTCCAGTGGCTGTTATAATTCCGCACACTGTAACATTTTTACTGCGTTCTTGAGAGGCCACAGCTCCTATTTGTTTTTTTCCCTTTTCAGCTATACGTTTGGGTGGTGGTAAGACCGTGGGTATACCTGTCTCATCTAAATTTATTATCCTTTCTGGCCTTTCTTTAAATTTATCTAAAACTCCAATGTAATTATCAAAAAATAAATCCACGTTGGATTTGTTAAAGGCTGCATCTCGTGCTATGCTTGTATTTTCAGGTTTTCTAAGAGATAAATCTCCATGTCGTTTCATAAATGAATATATCCAGTCCTTTCCTGCTATCTTATTTTTAGTCCAATTCGAAGGAATTTCCATTTGTAGAGCACTACCATACTCAAAAGCTAGGGTACAAGCCTGCTTGTAAGTCAAGCCATAATGTAATCGAGACGCCTTCTTAAGATAATTGACAATGTGTTGTTCTTGTTCATCAGAAAATATTTGGCGACCTCGAAATTTATTGACGCCAGAAACATTCAAGCTAACAATTTCTAACTCATCTTCGTTACCTGAATCATCACCAGAGGGTATATTAGCATCTTGAAGGTTCCTCTTAGCCAAAATGACTCTTTTGTGAAGCATACTTTTTTTCAATTCATATTTCTCTGCAATATTTCTCAAGCTTCCTTTTTTTCTTAGGATATCCTTTATTGCACGCTCTACAACTTTTTCATCAATATCAGCTCTCGCCGTTTTTCTACTGTAAGTCCTCATCTGAAACAAAAAAGCGATTTTTATCACACGATTTTTGGAAATATAATCATTTGTGGGGTTAGTGTGGACAGCTGATGATTTGTCCACACTAACCCCGAACGCCATGTTTGACAGTAACAATGGAATGACGTTTCGAAAAATGATAATTTTATCTCATTCCATATCAAATTTAGTAATTAAATATTCCAGAAGCCATACACTAACTTAGGTATACAATTAGTTCAATAACTTCAATTTTAGTATAATTTTACTTACCGTGTGAAATAAATGGATACAACACACAAAATCACTTTCTGTCACTGGCGGCCATATTATAGAAAATATTTCAACCAACTTTTACGTGGTGTTCGGTGGCGTTAATAGTCACTTCCTAAACAGACTGGGCGGCAGATTTAAATGCGAGTTTTTAAATAATTAACTATGTCCACACTAACCCCCCTCTCCCCTATAGGAATATTTTTAATTTTTCGAAATTATTATTCGGATCAAACAAAGGAATAAACCGTTTAAAGGTAATTTCAAATATTTTATAGTTTAATATGAGTATACATTAATTAAAATTTATTTCGACTTCTTATGTTTAACATTGTAAAATTAATGCATCAAGCAAATTGACTTTTTTTATTTCTAGCACAACAAGGATATTTGACAATTAAATATTTTGATATAAGGTTGAATACTCGAATAAATGAATTGTATTCACATAAAAGGCAGATATCGAGCACAGTTTATTTATTAAATCATTCCCAAGTACTTTCGATCCTAGAACATCTTCAGGGGCATCAGAAATAAGCCAAGAAACGTTTTTTTAACTGTAGAAAGTATTATTTAACTTCGAATAAACTCGAAGTTGATGGTTGATATTTTTTTTTATGTAATATAACGCTTACTTCGTCAAATTTGGGCTATCCAACAATATATTTAGAACGTCATAAACATTAAAAATTATACATTAACACAACACGACACAATGACAAAGAGTTTAAAATTTTTAAAAACGACGAAGCTACATATTGGTTGGCATCAGGAGAGAGAATGGCTCCTGGTCTTAATGGAAATGTTAAAGTGACATCTGACATATGACAACTAGATGGGCAGTTACAATCATGGTGATGTCATCTGCACATTTCATAATTTTATGAAACTAAGCATCGACCAAAAGTCCAACTGACACTACTTTAGGAAATCAACAAAAAGGTCTACTAAGCACTATCAATACTGTAGAAAAGAAAAACCGAACTATGAAATGGAAACACTAAGAATTAAAAATCAAAATTGAAAGCAGAGTGTATAAATGGGGTATAATTCCAATAATTTGGTTAAACCCACAATCAACAGGAGAACCATAAAATTAAAATGTCAAACCATTAGTCAAGACCAAGTGACTGACAGTGGGAGATGTTCAAATATACAACTGTGGTGATGGTATATCTAAATTACGAAGAGATATGTAGACTGTAATCAACGCCAACTATAGATAAGTTGAACCTGAGCAAGCTGATTTTGTAAATTATTGAAGAATAAAATAGTAATGTTAATCAAAATATGAAATTAATAAATTCTTCATGGGTACACTCAGTGCAGGAAGTCTAAACAGTCGAGCTGGGTTTTCCACGAGGTGAAGCTGCATTAAAGTTTTTAAAAATAGGTTTAAATTTAGTACAATTTAAATTAATTTTAGTATTAAGAAAGTAAGAGTTTGTATTTGTTTCCCTTGTAATTTCCAAATTTTCAAATAAATCCAACTCCAAGTAGTTTTTTTTTTCTACTAATGTCATCTAAAATAGATTAATCAGTATTGATGTTAAAATTATGTTCACTGGATACTAAATGCCAAAACTTGAGTTTGGTCTTTGCAAATGTTCTGAAATTCTAGTAGATAACTTTCGAATGGTTCTACCTACATAAGAGGCATTAAAATCATCACATTTTAATTTATAAATACCACTTCTGTCAAGTGTGTTCATCCTATCTTTGGTGTCGATTAAAAAGGAACCTAAAGTGTTGTGTGACTTGAAGGAAATTTTGATGTCTTTAAATGTAGAAGTAAAACGTTTTGATATTTTTAAAAAATATATCAAAATCACCAGCATCATGCAGAAACCATCTCCATAAGGACTATGCCCTTCAATGCAGCATTCTGCAAATCGCTCTCCCCGTTTTCGGTATACTTTCCTTCTTTGGTCGCTATGCTAGAGGCATATTTAGGTCTCTAGTAATAAGTATTAGTATTAGTATTAGTTGGAACATAAACCTGGACAATCTTTAGTCTGGTTTGTGAATTTAGTTTTAAGATCATGTATATATCCTAACCGAGACGCTATGAATCATTTAAATGTGTGATATATTTTTTGTTGATTAAGAAACCTACTCCACCGCGTGTATAATATTCTTTTTTTTTTTTATTTATTTACGCTGCAACCACAAGGGTTATTAGCGACCTAAAAAATATAATACAGGTAAAGGTAGAAAAAATTACAATAATTGATACAGTTCTGAGTCTTCAAGATAACTTATTGTGTTTTTTAATATTCATGTTTTTTCCTAAGACTTGTGATGAAACAGACATGAAGTCAACAGTGATATTATTATTCTTTAGAGGAATTATTTACCGTTGAGTCGGAATCTTCTTCCGATAATGAAGTTTTCACTGTAGAGAGTAAACCTATGTGTTTGCCAAGTTTTCGTATTAATTTGGTGCTTATGGTTTTCATTCTTTTGTCGATGTAGTATGAATGTAATTCCGTTAGAAACTTTATAAGTACATAAGAGTCTTCTGAGTACAATTTTGTTACACTGATTATGTCTTTTGATCCTTGTATGTTTTCGAATAGATCCACTACTTGATCGAAGCTTAACAATTGCTTTTCCCTTTCTACATATTCTCTAACTGGTTCCAATAATGTTTGGAGATTTGGTATATCATTTCTTAAGTTTTTGTCATCAGTTTTGGTTTTTTTCTTTAATTGAAGCTTAGGTTTTTCAAAGTTTTCTTCGGAGTGTGGCGTGATTGCATCTTCTAGGGTTCTTTTTCCGGTTGCTTTGTTCGAAGTTACTTGGGGTTCGTAAGAATTCAAATGTGTATTTTTATTTGGAGGTAAGTGTTGACTTGTTTCGGGTAAGGTTGATTTATGTTTTTGGGTATTAGAGGATGACAGACGATGTAGGTGTTGCGATTGTAGTGTTAACTGAAGAAGTGGTCAAATGTATGGACGTATTTTGTAGTGAGCACTGTTGGGTTTGGTTTATTGATAAATTTGGGATTGCTACTCTTTGTAATATGGTTTGAGAAGACGTAGTAACTGTGGAGGGAGTGGTATTTGAGATTGCGGGAGTATTTTGTAGATTAACTTGTTGAGTATGATTCATTGATGAATTTTGTCTTATTTCTGTTTGCATTGCACTATCATTGTGAGGATGGTTAGAAGGTGAAATATTTGGACAATTAGCTGCCTGGTGTCCAGTTAATTTGCATTTGAAACAATTTTCGTTTTGGGCTATAAATATGCGGTATGATGTTTGTTTCAACTCGATAATAAAAGATTCAGGTAGTACAAAGATGTCTGGAAAAGGTGAAACGAAAATTTGTCTTCGGAAGCTTAGAATATGACTAAAGGCAGGATTGGTTGCTCCTATCCGTAGATATGATATGTCTGAGAGAGGATTTAAACCTAGTTTTATTAATTCGTCCATTATTATGTTAGAAGGTATGCTTGGACATACATTGGACAGAATTAAGCGGACTGATGGAGTGATTAATCTTCTCGCTTCTAGTATATTTCCATTTACTATTATTTTCTTTGTTTCTGCTATGAATTTATCTACTAGGTTTTTGGATGATAGATATATGCATATTCTACCGTTTGATATACGGGATGCGAAAATTATATTTTTCGGTTCTATATGCTGACTCAATCCTTCAAGATACTCAATAATTGTACAATTCTCTAGAGTGTTAAACAAAATAGCTTGATCTCTGCTTGGGATTAATATACTACGTGGTTGACTAACTGCTTTTGAGTATGATGCATGTTGTGGTAGCTGATTGGAAGATGACATCTTTTAAATGGATTTTAAAATCCGACTAAAACCGGTGCTGTTTTACAGCTTTCGTTGTGATACCAGTTCATGTAAATTGGATAATACTTATAACTGATAGCAGTTGTTTACTTAAATATATAAATCCAAATAGATGAAAAAAGTATATTTTATCTACTTACGATTCCAATATTCAGTATACAAATCACTTTCACTTTTATACTTAATTACTTTTCTTAAGTTATTAAACCACTATAAAATTAACTTCTTTGCGAGCTATTTTAGATTAGACTCGAACATGATTTTGATTTTAATATAATTCACTATTTACATGTTCAGAACTGAAGAAATAATCGTTTAAATATTTAAATTTTTAAGAGAAACTTTGAAATGCGTCTAAACACTTTGACAGTTTTTTGACGTTCTCCTATAATATTCTTTGCTTTATTTACTATTGTGTTTACTTACTATTTTTATAATATTCAGAAAATGGTACTGTTAACACTGTATTTAAGTTTTTTAATTAAGTTAATTAATTTCTTAAGTAAGATAAAATGTTCAAAACACTTTTATTGTCATACTCAAAAAGATAAAATAAGTTTGTGGTCAATCATTCACTAAAAGTGATGTTTTAGTTGCTTATCACTACACCTCTATGTAGTTTGGTCTATTGATGTATAACACAATTACACAATGTGTCGAAAATTGTAAGTCGACAAAAAGCCTTTTTAATTTTTTTCCCTGTTTCGTCAATGTTAGCATGTTACTAGGTCACTTTTAGAAAAAGTATAAATTCCTGTTTTCGAAAACAAAAAATTATGAAATTATAACATATCGTCGCTTAAGATGCAAAATCTCGTAATCCACACTTTGGACGAAATGGTGATTTATTAGCCATTCAGTTTATTGGTTATATCCTTATGCACCTGCAAAATATGGAAATCCATAATTGCGTAATCTCGTAATCGAATCTCGTAAACCACACAACCATCTAGTCTCTGTGGGATTTAAGGTATTGCAGTTCAAAGCAAAACTTGATAACCCACATACACATGATACGCATGTGGCTTACAAGCTTTTGAATCGCATGTTTGGATTACTTAACCTAAATGATTCTTAAAATTATTTCTTGCTGAACCTTACAATTATTTCTTAAATACCGCAGTACTAAAAAGAAAAGTTTGTACAAATTAAAATGAACATGGATAATATTAATGTTTCTACAATGTTTCTGGCTTACAAGCTTTTGAATCGCATGTTTGGATTACTTAACCTAAATGATTCTTAAAATTATTTCTTGCTGAACCTTAAAATTATTTCTTAAATACCGCAGTACTAAAAAGAAAAGTTTGTACAAATTAAAATGAACATGGATAATATTAATGTTTCTAATCGTGTTAAATTATTAGTGCAATAATGTTTAAAAACAACAGGCGAGGCTTACATATTGATTACTGTTATAATCCTTAGTAATAATAAGTATCCTTAATTCACTGGCTAAAATATTTGAATCTATTCTCTATATGAATATACTGAAAAATTTTGAAAATGATTTTGCTCCAGAACAACATGGTTTCTTGCCTGGGTTATCCACAACCTGGGTAGTAATTTATGCATTCTGTCTAATGTTGCTAGTGAGGCAATAAATAATAAACTCCAATTAGATTTAATAATGACTGACTGCTCAAAGGCCTTTGATATGGTTGACCATGGCATTCTTTTATCTAGATTGAATGAGTTTGGTTTTTCGCATGATGCTTGTACATTTATAAAATCGTATGTGGATTCAAGGTTTCAACGAGTCAAAACTGGTAGGTGTTTATCAGATGAATTTCAGGCTACATCTGGTGTCCCCCAAGGGAGCAACTTAGGGCCTTTGTTTTTCTTAATTTTTGTCAACTCACTACCACAATCTCTTAAATTTTCTTCTAGTTTGATCTATGCTGATGATTTTAAGCTTTTTAAGACTACACATACTTCAAATGATTGTCAGTTACTACAGCAGGACCTGACCTACGTTGTAGAATGGTTTAGGGACAACAATATGATCTTGAATATTAAGAAGTGCGGAGTCATATCTTTTACTCGCAAAATCGACTACATTCAAAATAATTATAGAATTGACAATTGTGTAGTATCTAGGTAGGATTTGTAATAAGAAATTCTAAACACTTTAGTATAAACACAACCATTAGACTATATAACGCTTTAGTCAGACCAAACTTGGAATATGCATCAGTGGTATGGACTCCTGAGGCCAAAGTTCATATTAATCATATAGAAAAGGTACAAAAAAGATTTCTAAGGTATTTATACCTTAAGAAATACAATGTGTATACTCACCTTACGCCATCAAAAGAGTTGCTTCAAATATTTGGCTTGCAGTCATTAGAGCAAAGAAGAAACATGCATTGTGTTGTGTTTATTCATAATATCATTAACAATTTTAAATATAAGACATGTGGTTTGATCAACTTTATTAGGTTTCATGTGCCAAAGGTCAACCTAAGGGTAAACAGTAATGACCTATTTTATTGTAGTCCATATAATTCTTGTGCAATAATAAACTATATGCAATATCAGTGTAATGAGTTAATAAAGATCTCTGATATAGACCTCTTTACCTGTAGTGTAAGGGATATTAAAAAATGTTATGAATAGATAAGTAATGGACTGAATTTTAAAATTTTGTTAACTTGCTTCTTTTTTTTTAATGTGTTTTTCTTTCTGTGTTTTTATTTTGTACTTGTGTGTATATTGTAGTATATTGTATTTTTTGTGTGTATATTTTTATACCAAGTAATGAGCACTCTTACATGTAATTACTACCTAGGTGGTGTTTGTAAGTTTTAATAAATAAATAAAATAAAATAAATAAATAAATAATATCATGTATCTAAGACGTTTGTTATTAATTGGTTTTAAGTATGTTTTTTTTTAAAATCTTAACGATTTAATTATGCATCAAGTTTAGTTTTACAATCTGCCCATATCCAGACATTGAAGAACGTAGTCTTTGATTATTATATTTGTTTTAAATTCACAATAATAAGCATTTCTCTACAAATACACTACCGAACATAAAATTAGGGTCAACCCGTAATTTAAATTTATTTTAGAAATTATTATTCTGTTTTAACTATTTTCGGTTGTAACATAGTTTACTAACGGATTGCTTAAAGAAAGCAACGTTTTTGTCGTTTTAAGTTTATTAAAAATAATGGAAATGAAGAATTTTCCTTTGATATACTAAATATTGAAAAGGGACAATTTTAATTTGTTGTGCTTTTTGTCGAAAAAAAGAAATTTTAAGAACTTCAGTAGCGGGTATTCCCTCCTCTGGCAGTGATAACAGCTTGCAAACGACGAGGCATGCTTTGGATCAGATTTTGGATCACATTCTGCGGAAGATTATTCCATTCTTGCACCAATATGTGGCTAAGCTCTCTCGAATTTCTGGGGGCTGGCACATGACTCCGTAAACGTCTCTTCATCTCATCCCAAACAAGTTCTATGGGATTGATATCTGGACTGCGAGCAGGCCAAACAAATCGTGTGATTTGAACCTCGTCAAGATACTCAGTAACTATCCTAGCAGTGTGAGGTCATGCATTATCATGCATAAATGTTGAGTCGTCTCCAAAAATAACCATAAACGGTAAAACATTGTCTTCCAGAATCTGTGTCAAGTACCTATGCGCTGTCAATGTCCCATTCTCGATAAAGACTAACTCCGTGCAAGCATCAAACAATATGACTCCCCATGCCATAAACGACCCTCCACCAAATGGAAGACGCTCGGCAACACATGCTTGAGCATATTGCTGGCCTGGACGTCACCACACTCTTACACGTTTGTCTGAGCCCGTAAGACAGAATCTCGATTCATCGGAAAACAATACACGACTCCAATCCTGCATTGTCCAAGCTAAGTGTTCTCGTGCAAAATTCAATCTGGCAATTAGGTGTTCACGGGAAAGCGGCGGTCCAGTTACTCTAGTTTGAGAAGATAAACCAGCAGCATGAAGTCGTCTCCTAACTGTCCATTCACTTATGTTTACATTTCTCACTTCTTGCAGATGATTTCGAAGAGAAACTGCCGTGACCGTTCGGTTTCTCAAAGCACTAGAAACGACAAAGCGGTCATCTCTAGCTGTTGTAATCCTGCCTCGACCGGAACCAGGTCTTAGAGTAAGCAGACCGGTCTCTTCGTACTGTTGCCATACTCGTTGCACACTCGAGAGACTTACACAAACGTTTCTCGCAGTTTCGCGCTGACCGTGGACATCTTCTAACGCCGCCACAATTCTTGCCGCCACAACAAAATTTATGCTCATTGCAATACACTGACAGTGATAACAATACACAAACAATTTAAAATTGACGTTAAAACCATAGAAACAAAAACTGTGCTGATAACGGTTTTTAGGAATTAGGCTAAGTGGCCCTTTTTATCTCAAACGCTTGTCGAAACAACAACGACAACAATTTTTTTTTCAAGAAATCCATTAGTAAACTATGTTACAACCGAAAATAGTTAAAACAGAATAATAATTTCTAAAATAAATTCAAATTACGGGGTGACCCTAATTTTGTGCTCAGTAGTGTATATTCAAATGATTTTAAGCAGAATATTTGTTTCCGATGAAACATCTGCGTCTAATGTAAATATTGAGCAAAATGGAGAATGTTCAAGTTCTGATCCTATTTTTCCGCCTATAGTTATAACTTTTCCGATTGTCAACCAAGCTATAACCCATAATACTAATGCATACAAACCTGATGATATAGTGGTTGAAATATTTTGAACATGACGAGATTTTCGAAATTTTAAGGGACAGCCTCGCAGCCAGCGGGGAAGAAATATCAAAAGAAGTAACGAAAAAAAAACAACACAAAACTTAAGAATCATGCGAAATATTAGAGTTGAATATCTATGAAAATACTATCAATGAAGAAAATATAGGAGGTTTAGAACATGGAGAAGTTTTCGAAATTTTAAAGGACATCAATGCAGCCAGCATAAGTGAAAAGTATCGAAAGGATCACCTAAAAAAGAACAATACAAAATTTCAAAATCAAATAAAGAATTAGATTTGAATATCAATGAAACTAATACCAATGAAGAACATGTAAGAAGTGAATCCAGTGATATTAAAGGCATACAAATAGGTTATATAAAAAAAAGGAAACCGGAGAGATAATGTTGGAAAAGAGAAGCAAACAAAAGACTACGAGAAAGCGGTAAAGTGTATCTTGGTTTTCAAAAAGATTCTGAAACAAAAGTAAACAAACAAATTGCTCCTAAACCTGAGAAAAAAATGGGACCCCGTTGTGATTCAAATCATTGTATGAAAAGTAAATGACGTGCTTTTTCCAACATTTTATAATATTTCAAGAAATATTTAACAAATTTTGGAAAATTACATGAAAACAACGGAAAATTTTTATGGCTAATAATATTACACGCACACCTGTCAAAAAAAGGTTTACAAAAAATAAAATATCATCCAGAAATTGTTCAATGTTTTATACTTAACCAATTGATGGTCAAAAGACAAATGTATGTGAAAAATTATTTTTATCTACTTTATGCTTTGTGGAATTTCAAGTAAGTTCATAGATTAAGAAATCTAAACACAATATTCGAGAGTCAAAGAAACAGAAACGAGATGAGCACTACACAGAACGAATGGTGACAAGCAGTTTTTAAAGATGTTTTTGCAGCTTAATATAGCGAGTATCTTTATAGTGCAAAAATTAAAGCAAGCAGGCTATAAGTAAAAGAACATTTGATAAGTTATTCCATGAGAAAGGAATTTCTATATATCTGTCCAAAACAGATAAATGTGACATTTGTTGTCAACATGAAGTAGGAAACCTGGATGAGGAATCATTTTGTCAATCATGTTACTTAGAAGGAAAGAGCAAGGCAAGAAAAACTGAATGACACCATGGATGAATCAAGCATAGTTTAATTGATGGCCTTACAAGCTGTTAAGGTATGTTCCAGCCTTAACCGAAGTGCTGTATAATATAAAACATAATTATGTTACCATAATTTCACCGTAATGAATATAAAGACAAAACATGTTATGTTATTGGTTTAGCGAAATAGAAACTGATTTATCCGCTTCTCCGTTTGCCTCTTTGGTTGTGGATTGAACAAAAATACTTAGAACTTGGACATACTTAAATAGAGTGTGACTCCATTCACAGTCGAATAGAAACTAAAATTAAAGGACGTAATATATATCTGCCTTCCAGTTATCTTTCTATTACTCGAGAAGCTAGACAAAATCCCTATCCATATGAGGCCGAACTTACGATCAGTTTAAAGATTATTCTAAAAAGGAAAACCAGATGTATGCCAGCATACGACCAGGGAACAAAAATGTGACTGATATTAGAACTATTAAATATATACCCGAAGGTGTTATTTTCTACAAACTCAACTTTAATGATTTATGGGTAAAACTACCGCAGCGTAAAAACAGACAAGAAATATGCCGTGTTTGGCCCCAAATGAATTTGGAAAACAGAAAAATAAAGGCTCACAAATGGAAACATCTTCAAGATATGTTCCCTCCTGATTGCCATTACTTTTACGATAGTGTCGAAGATAATCAATTATTTCGTTTAAAATCTTTTTAATATGTACTATAGTTATAAATAAAACTTAATTTCGAAATAACTTTTTAATTCGATAAAATACTTAAACCACATTTTGCAATATCATTTGGTAGGAAATCATAGTATAGAACATCCCAGAGGTACTTTTGTACCTCTGTGTGACGGAAAAAGCGGTAGTTCCGTGATTAAACAGAACTATATTGCAGCGTTACAATAAGCTTACATACATAAGCGGTTCTTTCCTAAATTACGTTTGATTCGTTGATATTTATATGCGCGCTTTCTCTAGCCAATCAAATACGCCTATTACTGACACTTGACGTAAAACTTCCTCCATGCTGGCCATTCTTTCGAAGTGTTGAACAGCAAGTGACGGCTGTCGTTCAGGTCAGTATTTGTACATAGTACTGGGTGTTTATTTGTATTTGTGTAGGGCCAAGATGACAAGATATACGGAAAAAGAACAAGTACTAATATTAAAATTACTTAGATATTTTCAATTGGAAAAGAAAGCCGGACAAACATTATTACCAATTTCTGCTGTTCGTGAAGTATTTAAGTATTTTATTACCCTGAAAATAAAATTGTTTTAATACTGTTTGTTTCAGCGTGTTGCTGATGCATTGGAAATTTCGTCTCTAATTATTGTTTTGCTAGGTTATGGCCGAAATATTTCACCATGAATTCGTCTAAGGATATATCTTTAAGGAAACTCTCCACTGGCAGTATTTTTCTATAATTTTCTATTACACTGATATTCAAATTCTACTTTTCAGTGTTTTTAATAAACTATTATTATTACGCATTAGTGAATAAATAGTTTTTATGATTAGAATTATATTTTATTTATAAGTTACCTAATAAATTTTTGAAAATAGTATTTTTTGTGTAACTTATACTATAGCCAAAAAGCAGTAGCGAGAATAGAAGACATAACATCAGAGGAAATAGAAGTACAAAGAGTTTTTCGACAAGGGTGTATACATTCACCACTATTATTTAATATATACTTGGAAGACATATTAAGTAAGGCAATTGATTAACGAAATGTAGGCATTAGAGTTAATGACATGATCATAAATATCCTGAGATACGCTGATGATACAGTTCTTTTAGCCGAATTACATGAAGACCTACAGATACTTCTTAATTAGGTGACCGCAGTAAGCGAAGAAGAATATGGACCGTCACTCAACAGAGCAAGAAATATATGATAATAACAAAGACAACTCAAGACATTCGTGAGATATATGTACAGAATCAGCCTATTGAAATAGTAAGAGAATTCAAATACTTATATACAACTATTAATGAAAACAATGACAGCTCTCAAGAAATACGAATCAGAATCGAACAGGCCAGAAGCGCATTTACAAGAATACGGAGGCTTCTCTGATGTAGAAACTTAACGTAAGTTAAAAATACGATTGCTGAGGTGATATGTGCTATCCGTATTATAATACGGGATGGAAGCGTGGACACTGAAGAAAATTGACGTGAGGAGACTGAAGGCATTCGAGATGCGGATGTACCGAAGAGTACTAGAGATCTCGTGGGTAGATGGAATAACAAACGTTGAGGTAATGTGACGTATGCATAAGGAAAGAGAAGTACTAACAATTAAGAGGAGAAAAGTGGGATTTATGGGTCATGTGATAAGAGGAGATCCAGGTCATTATGCAAGGAAAATCCGGAGAAAAAGATCCATGGGAAGGCGACGTAACTCATGTAATAACGACTTATTTAGAGCCGCAGTCTTAAAATTAAAAATCGCTGTGATGATTGCCACCTTTCGACGCGCAGACAGCCTCTTGAAAAGAAGAAGATACAACAATTCAATAAATGAATCATTTTGTCGTCAATTTTAAATGTTTCCATATTTATAAATTTAATAAACAATATTGTTTACTTTTTATTTTTATTAATATACGGGATTACCCCCATTACAAAAAAATATATCTTAACATATTTTGTAATAATCAAATCTACTCAGATGACCTTGCAATATAAATACTAGTAATTCCACAAGCTTTTCACCTGTGGCTAAGTACGATCCTGGCATCTGTCAGATTCTTCAATAATTATATGAAATAATTCTCGACATACCTAATTCATTCTATGACGTCATAATTAATGACGCACTGAAAAGTAACTCTGGGATGTTCTTTAACACACCGTTAGACCAAAATCATTTTGAAAATCAAAAAAATTGAGTATTTTACAATATATAAGAATGCCTTGATATTAAATCAATAATTATTTTTTTGGGTTTGACGAATTTCACATGCAGAGAATTTTTTTTTATTCTCCTGCAAAGAAACCTATTTGTGTGTTACGAGCTTTTGCATCTTAGGCGACGATATATTGAATTTTAATAGAGTGAAAAGTGAAATACCTCATATTCAAGTTTTGGCGCTTTGTATAGTGATGCATACCGTCGTAAGGTAAAGGAGAGTAAAAAGAAATTGTTACGAGAAAAATCTCCATAGATAGAAATGCTAGAACGAAACTACGATAGCTTGAACATGGCCTAAAAGATCAAAGAGTTTACTTAAAATTAGTATAATAATTATGGTAGTAACAGAACATATGTTTTGGTTTCTTTTTACTTTTTTGCAACATCTCTTAATGAATACTACAGCACTAGAAAATGCAAGACGAGGTACATAGTATTTGTGCCTTACATAGGTAAAAAGTAAATAGACTGCATATCTAGGGCATAAATTACGAGACGAACAATACACTTTTCAGCAACTAGTAATAGAAAGAAAGAAAGAGGGCAAGAGAAGTCTAGAACGCAAAAAGATGTCATAACTGCGTAACATTCGCCAATGGACAAGAATTCACACTTATAAAATGCTTCGTAATGCTGCAAAAATAAAATAATTTAATCCTGACTATTTAACATCTCAACTGACAATGTACCGGGTGGTCCAATAAGCCGATCTCTCGGCTATATATCAGAAACTATTTATGTTATAACTTTAGGAGAAAAAATTCCTTACTAAAAGTGGCCAAGAGAAATGGCTGGAAATAACTTTCAAGTTTCTGGGTTAACCGCTAGGGGGCGCAACCTGTGAAGAAAAATTTGTAAACCAGTTTTTTGTGAAATATGCCCAATTATACCAAGTGTTAAATAAGTAAACTAGAAAGAGGCCCAAATTCCGCACAAAGTTGTTCAAGTACTTTTTTTATTTTTTAAAATAAAGGGTGTGGGAGAATGGGAAAGTATTTCAGGATAAATACCTATAACCTTGGTTTGGATCAACCGATTTTAACGAAATTAGTGTCATTAGAAAGATTGTAGATATTTTAATTTAAATCTACTATAAAACAATTGCATTTAGTTTTAATTGTCATGCGTAGAAAGTATATTTAATTCGTAACAAAATGTTGCAAACCGCATGTTGATAGCTTTTGTTGAACTCGAGATATGAATAAAAACGTGGTTGGTCGAGTTTGGTACACTACGTCCTTCAATCTTTCCCACAGATAAAAGTCCAGACATGTTAAGTCTGGAGATCTAGCTGGCCATGAAAATATATTTCCCCTTCCAATCCATTTATTTGGATAACTTGCATAAAAATAATCTCGAAATCTTCCGGAAAAGTGCGCAGGACACCCGTCATGTTGTAATATGATATCTCTTCTTGTTTGTAAAGAAATAACTTCCAATAAAACAAACAACTGATCTTCCAGAAAATCCAAATATGTTTAGCCATTTAGAGTTTTATCAAAGAAATATTGACCTACGATCTTTCCATCAACTATACCACACCAAACATTAAGACTCCATATACCTTGAACCTGTATCTCATGTATCCAGTGCAGATTTTCTTCAGCCCAATAATGCATATTATGCAGATTAACACCACCCGCACTATTAAACGTAGCCTCGTCTCTCCGCAAAATCATTGACATGATATGCGGTTGTTCTTCTAGCATACCTAACATCCAATTGCAGTAACCCAGCCTTGCATCAAAACCTTTCTCATGTAAAGCTTGGTGGACAACTACATGATAAGGATGCAGTCTAAAAAACAGAACAAAAAATATTGGTGAAAAAGAAACCACTATATTTACTAAAACCCAAAAAATCTTGAAAAAATTCACAATTGTTTCACAAGATAAATCGTTCATAAGTATTTTTAAGGTATTTTTTATAACAGATAAAAGGATAAAAGCGCCATGTTGCCGTTTTTATAGGAATATTAAAATAATAGTTGAATCTAAACTTTAAAGGGAATTCCAAGTTTCTGACCTAAACGTTCACTTTATAATATGAAGAACCAACCTGTGATGTTTTAAAATCCTTAGAACAGTAGTTTTGGGTATGTTTAATTCTATAGAGTTTTGCCGACTACTTATATGTGGATCCTGTTGAATTATAGCAAGAACATTGATTGAATTATCTTCGGTCATACCTCTACTACGTCGTTTAAAACAAGGACGATGAAAACTACCAGTTTCTCTTAATCTTCTTGCCTTTCTTTCAAATACTTCTTTGCCATAATGTCTCCTGTCAGGATATCTTACAGAATATATACGTGAGGCAATAGCGGCGTTTTGGTGACATTCTAAATAAACTCCAATCATATCATACAATTCTGCATTTGATATACTCATCACGAATTATTAGTACTGATAATTAATTACTAATATTGCCAATATTAATATCTATTTAAAAAAGTGCAATCTTTAATTTGAATTATAATATAACACTTTTGTTAACAATGTTTTGACTGCTATCAATAAATAAACAATATGAACTCCCCGTCAAGTTCATTGTCGTAGCCTACTTAGTTTCGAAAAAACTATTTTTAATCATATGAAATAACAATGGTCAAAATAGGTATAAACATTAAGATTCTTCTGCTATAAAAAAATTTGTATCTACTGACTTATTTTTTAATTTAATTTATAATACAGGGTGAGTCAATACTATACTTATGTTTATGCGTTTTTATTCATATTTCGAGTTCGAAAAAACCTTTTAATATGCGGTTTGCGCCATTTTGTTACGAATTTAATCCAGTTTCATTACAATTTACCATAAATAGGTATTTACGTTAAAGATTTTGAAGAAAAACAAATTTTAATTTTTTCTATTCGAAAGTACCCTCTATCTATAAGAATTAAAAGTAAATGCAAATATTTTATAGCAGATACAAATTAATTCATTCACATTTTTTTCAATGACATTAATTTGGTTAAAATCGGTTTATCCAAACCAAAGTTATAGGTATTTATCCACAAATACTTTCATATTCTCCCACACCCTTTATTTGAAAAAATAAAAAAAGTACTTAAACAACTTTGTGCAGAACTTTGGCTTCTTTCTAGTTTACTTGTTTAACACTTGGTATAATTGGGTATATTTCCCAAAAAACTGGTTTTCAAAGTTTTCTTCACAGGTTACGCCCCCTAGTGGTTAACCCAGAAACTTGAAAGTTATTTCCAGCGATTTCTTTTAGCCACTTTTACTAAGGAATTTTTCCTCTTACAGTTATAACATTAATAGTTTCTGATATATAGCTGAGGGATCCGCTTATTGTACCACCCGGTACAATGAACGCCTAGGAGGTAGAAATGCACAACACCTTAAGAAGAGGAAAATATGTTTAATTCGGCCCTTTGCATCAAAGCCATTTAAGGATTATATTTGTGAAAGTGAAATTTCAGATTTTAGCAATAGACATGTAGTTCTGAGGCATACGCTGGTTCTATGTCCTGCCATACAATCTAAATGGTACTTATATAATCGTGCAACTGCGTAATTGGAAATAAGGATGAGGATGTGTGTATTTTTGTGTATTTATGTCTGTTTTTCTTTCCTACGACTATCTGATAAGCTCGAATAGGGTTCAGAAATATTTTAATTTAAGTAGTCAGTTTGTATATTGCCATTTTCATTTGTTATTGGAAGAGTAAAAACAATAAATTTTCATCGCTACCAATTTAAGTTTAAACAACTTTATTCCATTTTAAAACTAATACAGTATACAATTAATTTGCAAACTGTTATTGCCCAACTAGTTCAGGATTTTTTTCCATTAAATGGAAAATAAATTGCTAAAACTTGTCTAAATATCCAACGTATATGAATTTCAATATTTCAAATTTACAGCTAACAAACAGCTGTATAAATTCAGTTATTATACAAAGTTGGCAGATGAACAATACGTTACATGTAACGAAAATTAATATACATTCAAATTATTTTGTATTGATGAATGGAGCAGTTGTGCATATGTCACAAATGGATACTATTTTAAAGCGTTAATAACAGAACGGCATTATAGTGACAATATTCAGTAGATAATTTATAGGAATAAAAATTAAAAATCTTTTGCTGAATATATCAGTGCCAACAAAAACGCCAACACTTTAACTACAATAACAAAACACTCACTTAAAACAGATGCTTAAAATGAGAATCAGAAAAGTAACGTTATCCTCTACTTAAGTTAAAGTTTGTAGAAAACAAAGAGCTGTGAGCAGCCTACAAAATAGATTAAAGATTATTTTGTTAATTTAAAAATATTAATACAAATTATATACTTCAAAATTGACAGTAAATGTATAGAATAGAATAAAAATATACTTTATTGTCACCGAAAATTGTATAAGTTTATGGACAAAGATTACAAAAAGTTAGAAAAATAACAACAACAATTTAAAATTTACTAAAATTGCATAAATCCTGAATATCATAAAATAAAAGATAATAAAATACACAATCTATTGCAAAATTTAAATAAATTGCAAATTATATAACAAAACCTTACGAAATAATAAGTTTAATTTATCTAAAATATTCTTTATAAAAGGTTTATAATCAAAACAATCAATTGGGCTACTTCACAAAACGTTTTTGGAAGCTATATTCCATAATCAGTGTGTCCTAAAAGAATATAACCACTTTAATTAAAGAAAACATGTTAAATACAAAATGTGGTTAATACTTACTAAGTGTATATGCTTTGAGCCACTAAATATTTAGGTAAAAACCCGTTAGTAGTTATTTAACCAACAAGTATATTAATAAGGGCGATTAACAATTGAGATATATTAACGCGCGAGCGAAGCGAGTGCGTTAACGTTCGAGATTGTTAATCGTCATTTTAATTCACGAGTTCGTTACAAAACTTTTCCGTCGACCGAACTTTTCAGAAATAAAAATATCTGAGTTTAAATTTTTATTTACTTAACGATAAATAATGACATACAATGACAGACAGTACTTACAGCGGCTATGTTATTTTAAATAATTTTTTAGTGGGAATATAAATAGGTACCTGTATGTTTGGTTGCCTACACCACAGGTCCCTGCCAATCACAGAGCGTTAAATGTGGTTAAATTATTATACAAGCAATGTATGTTGTGTTGCCTATAATAAAATCGTTCATTAATAGAAAATCATTCATTAATAGGAGTCATTAATCAATGATTTTGAGGGTGTTAAAATTAATCATAAATGGATGGTCGACGGAAAATGTTATTTATTTGAATAAGTTACATATATGACGATATAAAGATAAAGAGAACAATAATTTGAAGGAAATGGAACAAAAGAAAAAATGACATAGATTTTTAGAGACCCAAATGGCAACCAAAAAAAAAAATAGACATTCAATAAGATAACCCTGTAATAATTGTAAAATGAAATGCTGTGATAAGATTACTGCTGAAGATAAAGTTGTTATCAATGGAAATTACTGTAATATGAATCGACATTTACAGCGAAAATGGCTTTCATCTAAGGTTACCGAAGAACTTTCTAACCGAAAACTTCGAGAGGAAGGTCGAACAAATATTATAAAGTACATATTATATGTGAATAAAAAGCAAAAATTGTAGCCGATCTAGTCTCTAGAATTCCTGCAAATAGGAAGCAGTTTTGGGTCGACCTTCCAGAAAACGACGCATCTGTAGATTTAATTAATGAAGGTGTGTAGTTCATTTTAACTTATTGACAATATATTTGGTATGTGACGAAAGTTGGTGGCAATGTATTTTTTTCGGTTTTATTTTTGTTAGCTGATGAGTATCAACTGTAATATTAATTTATAATGAAGTTTTAGTAAATATATTTTTTGTTTTTTTCCATGGTAAAACTGTTTATCAATTATTTATACTATTTTCTTTAGTATTAAAAAATATAACGAAAAGAAGGTAATACAGTCATTTTACAAGCACATTTAAAGAAACTGCACATATCTGTTGTTATAGTAATTAGTTAATAAATTATAATAACATACTTTTCTTACATTCCAAATTTCATTTATCTAACTTTATAAATAACAAAACGGCACGGTAAAAGAAACAAAAAGTCATTTATCTTAAAACTCACTTTTTTCACATGTACTATTTTACCTTTGCAGGCAAGTGATTAAGAGGTACAATTATAAAGAGCACTGAATACTAAATTATCAACAAGTTTATTGTATATTAGTGACTTTCTTGGGCCTGATTTGCAGAGCAAAGTTTATCGAAGCAGAGTGTAATATTAGAAATAGATTATCTCAGTTCTTTTTCTATATTTAGCTGCGATCTATATTTGGTATTTAAAGTGGCCATCATAAAGTGGAAAATCCTGTTTCGCAAAGGTAAGATGTTTAAAACGGTAATAGTATATGGGACGCTCTGGTTTTCAGCGCAGAAAACTTATCATTTACCCCTGACAAAATTCAAAGAGGGATTTATTATTAAACTGTCTGTGTATTTTAAAATGGATTCCTAATCCACTCAAAACTACGTATTAATCGGTCGTCGGCAAAAAAATATCCTTTAGAATTTTTTGTCAGCATCGCATAATGATCTTCAATTTCAAAACAACTTTCACATGTTGTTCTTCAACCTTGAAAGTTTTAATATATTCATCCCCATTTGCAAACATTTCTAGGTTTTTTTGCTTTAAATTTCTACTACACAATTCCAATTTTTTACAAAAATCATATACTTTATCACTCGTATCCAATATATATGTATTGGCTCCTGAAAGCTGAAGGTTCAAAATATTTGGTTTTTCGAATATGTCAACCAAGTAGCTCAATTTCATTCAAAATAAACCATCGCGAAATATCTCGACTTCTGGTCTATTTTTTTTATTTTTCTAGAAAAATGACGATTTTATATCTTAATTCAAAAACATGTTGGAAAAATTTCCCACGTCATAACGATCTTGCCTCTCAATAAAATAATAATGTTGAATATACTGCACCCATGTCTTTACAAAGTGTAAAAAAGATTCTAGTTTTAGAAGATCTTATTTTCATGTAATTAACTACTATTACAACCGTAGTTAGTACAATATTCAGGCCAGAAAACATTTCTTTGGAAGCCAGAGCTTCTCTGTGGATCATACAGTGTGTCCATATACACATTGGAGACTTCTGTTTCACAAGCGCTTGTAGACTTTGAAATTTTTACGGACATTGCACGAGCACCATCGGTACATATTCTTCCACTCTATATTTGCTTCGTTTATATAATCATTTAAGATATCAACTAATGCGAGCGATGTTGCTTTCAATTCTATTGGTTTGCAGAAAAGTAGTTCTTCTACCACTAATGTGCCATTAGAAAATCGAACGTAGGCAATAAAATGAGCATCTTTATTGCTATTTGTTGCCTAATTAAGCTGAATCGAAAACAGCTTGTCGCGCAACTCACGAGTAGCTGATCCTGTACATCTTCAGATGTATCACCAATTCGACGGGCAACAGTATCATTTGATAGAGGTATAGACACCAATTTTTTGGCGAAATTATCTCCAAACATAGTTTCTACATTTTAAATTGCAGCTGGCAAAATAGGCTCTTCACCAATAGTGTGAAGCTTTTTACATCTGACTATTTGATATACGAGACTATTTATAAGAGGTAAGTAAAATACTACGAAGCGTTTCCAAATGTCTTTTAAGTTTACTAGGTTTCATGGTGTCGGCTGCCAAAACATTTGAGCAAATAATATATAGAGTTCTTCGTTTACTTTAGCAAAAGTAAACCCAAAATTTAAGTATTCTTGGGAATATTTTCTTAATTTTATGTTTGGAACCAGTCTTGCCTATTGTTGTTGTTGCTGCTTCACTGGTATCTAATGCTCGCTTACGACGCCCAGTTAAAAATTTATCCATGATGTTGTATAAATTTATATTTACCTACTGATATCTTCCGTATTGTAGTACCGTAAACTGCAATTAACACGCAAACTAGAATAGAATACACGTTCACAATAAATTTAATAGGTACAGAAGGGCCGACTAAACTGACTCGAGTAAGACTGGTTAGAACTGAGAAGTGAGAAGAGGAGATGCAGGCAGACAGACAATCGAGAATGTACAAAATATCGGAACTTCTAGTGAAGAATGGAGATGGTTTCCGAATCGATGATGACACATATCAATAAATTTATTTATTTTTGGTAATATGGTAATTACATTAAGATTTTAGTGTAAGTTTGTTGTCAAAATAATAAATGTACATTATTATTGCATAGATTAGATATATTTTTATTGGGGGCATTTTTATTTTTATTATTATATATATCGTCGGTATACTGCGAAAACCAGGTAAATGACAAATTTTAAAATATTGAGTTAAGTATACCAAAATTCTCAGCTTTTTCCGCTCTACATACAGGTAAAACCAAATAAATGATACGACTTACCATTCAGCAGATAATTTGTGTAATAAACAAATAAGTTACACCTAATCAACTTTTCGTTTTCAAATAAAACAATATATCGCTACTTACTTCCATAAAATTAAAGTTCTGTTGCATGTAAAACAAAGTAAGCCCACATATATTATTATGCCGGACAACAATATATGTCTACTACTGCAAACCATATTCAGTAAAAAGGTGATAAGTGTCTTTAATACATTTTACGTGTATGATTTAATCAAAATTCTATTTCATATCGACTAGTAAAAACCTTTAAGTACACTTACTTCATTCTACCTGAAAACAAGTTGAGTTAAAATTTAGAAATGGTTACTAAGCTAAACCTATAAATGATCTTTATAACACATGCACAGATAGAATAACTGAAGACAACAGTTCAATTGTTGATGATTCTGAGAACAATATAGTCTCAATGATGGAATCCATTTTTGATATTGACTTTTCAGATGTAGACCCCACATATCAGCCAAGTGAAGAGGGATCGCTCTCTCTAGGAAGTCTATATGATTTACACACTTTGATAGCCTAAATAATGAGAAAAAAGATACTGAAATAGGTGCACCCACGAACAATTTAGTGTCAACTGAAATAGCTAGTTGGATATTAAATCTACTTCTTGACAAGGTATGGAAAGACGTACGTCCACTAAAACGTTGGAGAAAAGCTAACCCCAAAGGTTGGGTAATAAATGTCGCAAAAAGGAGGCGTGCTGAGGGTTTGCCTTATAAGATAAAAAAAAGACCATAGACCAGCAATGCCAAAACCAGTTAATTGTTCAGAGTGCTTTTACAAATGTGCCAGTTATTTCAGCGAAGATTACAGACAAAGACTATGTCGTGATTATTGAACGTTAGAATATATAGGCCAGAAACATTTTCTTATTGCACGTATTAAAACAGAGCCACCAAAGAGAGTCGTTGCAGTCCGTTGAAGTTTAAAAAACCACGTGCATTTTCCAAAAAGTGTTACTTTTCTTTGAATGGTCAAGACATATAGGTATGTGAGAAATTTCTTTGTAAGACACTTTGTACATCAGAGTCGTTAATACAAGATGTTGTAAGAAAAACTGATATTCTAGGCTGTTATGCAGATATGGATAAAAGAGGCAAGCATACACTGCCAAATAAAACAAGCAGTAAAATCCGAAAAATCGTGAAGGCTCATATTAAGTCTTTTCCAACAATGGGCCCACATTATATTCGCCACAGTTCAAAGCGTAGATATTTGGACAAAAATTAAAGTATAAGAAAAATGTACCAACTTTTTATAAATGACTATGTGCAGAAGAAACTGGAAGGTGTTAGCGAAATTACATATCGAAGAATATTTTCTAACAACTATAATTTACGCTTTTTGTTGCTAAAAAGATCAATGTTTATTGTAATAAATATGATAGGTCTAATCCAACTGACAAATCGGATTTAGAAGACAGTTACAGAGAACATCAGAAAAGAAAAGAAGTATGTAATCTTAAAAAACAAAATGATAAGAAAAGATCTAATGAACAACGGGATTTTGTTTCAGTTACTTTCAATCTACAGGCCGTACTACGGATTCCAAGTGGATTGACTGGAAAACTATATTATTCTCGAAAATTATGTGTCTGCAATTTGTATGTATATGAAGCCGCATTACCAAATGCAGCTTACTGTTTTGACTGGTCAGAAATTAACGGTAAACAAGGAAGTTCTGAAGTAGAAAGCATTATACTCCACTACTTATCAAAATGTGTTCCAGAATATGTAAGTGAAATAAGTTTATTTTCTGATACCTGCAGAGGACAGAATCCGTTTAAATATTATTGAACACAAATTTTTAGATTCTGGACATTCCTATATGGAAGTTGACTCTATGCACAGTAGTAACGAAACCGCTAAAAAACACAGATCTATCTATGGGATGCCAGATTACTTGTCTGTTTTTCAAAATGCAAGAGGAAATAGAAATATCAAGGTTGATGATAAAAAAGTATGTATAGAACCATACAAATGTAAAAAATTTAAATACTACGACTTTTATGATTTAAAAAATGTGTCACACACTTTAATTAAAAACCGGACAAAAGACCAAAACGGCGAAAAAATAATGTGGTTGAAGATAAAAAGAATCAGATTCGTGAAAGGAGAGACAAACAGAATCTTTTTTAATTATGACATGTCAACAAGCTTCAATTATTTCCTTACTGATACTGCACGGCAGTCAACAAGAAAAAAGCACGCCAAGTTATCAAATAATTCAAGCAATCTTAAAGAACTTAAGCGACTTTATGATGCACATTTGAAAATTACCATAGCAAAAAAGAGAGATTTGGTACAGCTATAAGCTAGTAAGGGAGTGGTACCGGAGGAATACTACGGGTGGTATCGTAATTTGAAAACGGGAAATGATGTAACAAACATCTTGCCAGAGCCTGCTTTCAGTGACGAATCGGACGAGGAAGCCTCATAATAAGAATATTGTTATTATTATATTCGAAATAAATTTGATTTTTTCTATAAAACTGCCTGTCATTCATATAAACAATAACTATAACTACACGCAGCTCTTAATAAAATTTTCAGGGAAAACCAGTTAAATGTCATAAATATCGACTAATACCTTAAAACATTGCTATTACCTAGTAAAAGCCTCATATCTCGATCACAAAACTGGACAATATTATACTTGGTTTATTATATTTGTGTTAAATATGTTATTTGAAGAGTAATTGATTTATCTAGATTTACAGGTAAAACCAGTTAAGTGATTAGCATTTCCAACTTAAATTTAGGATTAGTCAGATAGGTGTCTCAACTTTTTCAAACTAATGATAGAATATCATTTCAGATATATGCATCTTTCACTAGAATACCTAATATCAAAAACAAGCTGACTGCTTAATTCACAATATAAAACTAAACTTTAAAAACGTTTTTTCTCGATTTCGGTATTCCGACATTTACCTGGTTTTCGTAGTATACCGACGATATACGAGGGGAGGGAAACCGGTGAAAATAATTATGGAAAATTGGGTCGCAAATGGTAAAAGGTTGAGAAATGCTGAGCTACAGGAACTTAGTTTCTTTGTGGCTAATAAGTTTAAGTTGCTGCATAAAAATACTTTAGTTACTTGTACATAAAGGTACTGTAATTTCTTACCTATTAGTTAAGAAACTCTTCTACTGAATAGTCTGGTCTTTCAGATAGATAGGCTTTTTTCATTTCTTTACTAACTCAGTGGACGGGATCGGTAAATACATATTAAAGCTTGAATTTGTGGTGGAGTAGTCATTAGGTCTTGTTGGAAAAACGTGTAGGTGTTTACGAATTAAGTCAACAGTTTCTAAAATATATAAAGAACGAAGAAGAAGAGTTAATATTAAGTTAATATTAAATAGTAAGGCAATAGGTCTACAGTTACATACATTCAATTTTTTAGCACCCTTATGAATAGGAATACTAATGGCTGTTTTTAGGCACTGTGGAAATATACCTTTTTTAAAGGGATCATTAATTAGTGAGACCAGAAGACTTCCATCACATTTTTTGGGAGATTTAGGAAAATTTTTATGGATACTCTATCAGTATAGGTAGATAAGCAAAATCTTTAATGGTATATGTTTACTCACATTAACGAAGTATTTATGTAGATTTTCAGAGTTTGGAAAAGAAAATGTTGATGGCAATGGCTCGTTGATTTCAAGCCAGTGCTCAGTAACCACAACTATCAGAGGAAATCCTATATCCTCTAGAAACAAAAATAATTCATCTATTTTATATCTAATAGAACGAATATTAATCAATACCATGCTAAAGTTGTCGAAACACTTAGTTTTCTGGCTCGTAATGATAAGGTATATAGTTTTTACTATACGTCTAAAGAAAAGTCACCTATCAAGCCGTGCTGTTGTACATTTAACAATATGAAGGTAGGTCGGTTTAACTACTTATTTGTATTGTATGTTCATTTATATAATATTATATTCTACCTTCTCCCTATATTCCATAAAAATTAAATCATTTGAATAAGGTAAATAGTTTTTGATAATATCTAGTAAATATGACTTCCTGAATTAAGTCGTAGAATTATTACGAACGTAACATTTATCTACATTCAACCTTTTTTTTTTATTTATTTATTTACGCTGTAACCACCAGGGTTATTAGCGACCTGAATATATAATACAGGTAAAGTTAGAAAAAATTACAATAATTGATACAGTCCTGAGTCTTTAAGATAACTTATTGTGTTTTTAATGTTCATGTTTTTTCCTAGGGCTTCCTTTATATTATTTCGTATAGTGTGCTTCTTTCTTTCTGCTTCATATGTTTTGCACTGAGTTAGTATAGGCTTCACGGAGAGTGTTACTTGACAATTTTCACTCATTGGTGGCACAGTTCGCGTAAAGAGGTGTTTATGTGTAAAGTTTCTGTGTCCTAGTCGCAAACGTGTTATTCTCACTTGGTCCTGTCTATTCGCTGTTGGTTGGAGTCCCGGTTTCACTAATTGTTTAATTTCCTTGAGTTTATTTTGTGATGCACTCCACTTACTTTGCCACGCACTTAACACTGTATGTTTTATTTCTGACTTAAAGTCATCTGAAGAAACCTCATTAATAAGAATGGAGTCCTGGCTGAAGGATGCTAAGCGTGCTAGTTTATCTGCTTCTTCATTTCCTTGTATACCTAAATGTGATGGAACAAACATGAAGTCAACAGTGACCTTATTATTATTTAGAATCTCTATTTCTGATTTGATATGTGAGGCAATTGGATTATTGGTATATAAACGTTTGATAGTGTGAAGTGAGCTTAGTGAATCGGTTATTATGAGAGACAAATATGTAGATAATGATTTTTACTGAAAATTTGTTTTAAATAAATGCAAGTATCTGGACCTAGCTAAAATAACTTTTCTGGTGCCTCGGAAATATATAATATAGTCTTAACTACAAAAGTCTTGTCAAAAAGTGAGGGAGTTATGTCTACATTTGCCATACTAAAGGATCCTACAAGGAAGAACACATGGTTAAAAGTAAATTATGCCCCATGTAAATTTCCTTCAGATATTAAAAATTAGGTAAATTTAAAACATCCATGTAAAAGATAGCTTCAGAGTCCGGTTCTGGAAATCGTGCTAGTTAGACGTATTTAATTTTGCTCCGAGATTTGTCTTAAATATTTGGATGGCTTCGAGTATATTTTGCATACAACAAATAGTGCAAAGTGTAGTTAACAAGGACTTTTATTTTTCTTCTTGATGTGCCTATCCGCTACGAATATTGGCGACCATCATTGCAATTTTTATCTTATCTGCAGCAGCGCGGAAAAGCTGCACAGATGTTGTATTGAACCAGATGCTGAGATTCTTTAACCAAGATGTTCTTCTTCTTCCTGGACCTCATTTTCCAAATATTTTTCCTTGCAGGATGGCTTGAAGGAGAGTATATCTGGATTCATTTCGCATAATATGTCCAAAGAACTGTAACTTTCGAGATTTGATGGTGGTCAGTACTTCTCGATTTTTATTCATTCTTCTGGGGACCTCCTCATTTGTGACTCGGTCAGTCCACGGGATCTTAAGCATTCTCCGATATAACCACATCTCAAATGCTTCCAGTTTTCTGCACATATCTTCGTTCAAGGTCCACGATTCAACACCATTAAAAAGGATAGAGAAGACGTAGCATCGCAGCATTCTTACTTTTGTATCAAGAGAGAGGTTGTGACTTTTGGAGAGGGCCCCCATATCCGATTGAAGGTGAATCTCACTTTTCCGCTGCGTGCTGTAATCTCCTGGTTATTGGTCCATTCTTCATTTATTATGGTGCCGAGGTAATTGTAGTGCGTCACTCTTTCTACAGGGGATTGGTTGACATAGAGTTGACCTTCTGTTATTCTTTTCTTGCTAATTATCATAAGCTTTGTCTTCTTATCGTTTATATTGAGTTCATATTGTTGACTGTAATACGTGATTTTGTTCACAAGAACTTGTAGGTCTTCTAAGTTGTCCGCAAATATTATGGTGTCATCTGCATATCTGATGTTGTTTAGCCGGCAACCATTTAGTAGAATAATTTTTTCAGTTTCGTGTATAGGACTTTTATGGGAGTAAGTAAATAGGTTATGTATATATATATACAGTCCTCTCTCTCTATAACGATATGCAAGGGACCGGGAATTTCCATCGTTATAAGGAGAGATCGTTATACAGAAAGAGACAAAATTCGGTACTGTAATATTAATAATACTGTACTAAATAACCTATTTTAATTTAAAATAATTATCAAAACGAATATAAATAAATTAACATTGTATTCCACATAGATTTATTAACGAATAATATAAGCAATACAGTATACAAAAATGACTGAACAATTAAAACATGTGTACTGTACAATAAAAAAAATAATATGCTACTGTAAAATATATTTAGCCTACATTGCCAAAAAAATCTGTCACCTTGGTCTGTCTTCTTTTCCCTTTCCACAGGACTGACCTAACCTTGTCCTGAAGACGCATCGAATCTTCCACAGCACTCATATCGTTTTCCTGGTGGATGAAGAATCCATGCAGTACTTTTGCCGCATCCAATGCCCGCTGAGGGGTCGGAGCCGGTTCTGGCTCTGCTTCCACATCCGAGTCACTGTTTCCTTCTTTTTCCACACGAACTGCTTGCAGGATGTCCACGTCAGAAAGTCCAGATGTTGTAGCTACATTTTCATCAACTTCTTTAAAATCTGTTAGCTCTTTCGGTCCGTAGGTGATAGTAAGTTCAAACTGTCTGGCCCAAACATCTAATGGTAGGTCATCTTCATCATCAGTCAATCCTTGATCTTCCAGCCATCCTACGTATTTGAAGGAATGTTTTATTGTATTGCTCGTCACCTTGTCCCAGGATTTACTAATCATTAGGATGGCGTCAAGAATGTTTAGTTTAAGATCTCCATTATTCTCAACCAATTCCATCAAAAGTCTTCTCCTGTAATGGCTTTTCAAACTCTTGACACTTTGGTCCATGGGCTAAAGGACACTCGTTGTGTTTGCTGGCAGAAAACAGAGTTCGATGTTTCGAAGGTCGCGTAATACAGGATAAGCAGGACAATTGTCTACAAGTAAAAGACTTTTTTTCCCTTTAAACTCGATATTATCGCTTCTTCAAAAATTGCCGAGGTCATCCACGCACTCTTGTTTGCTTTATAGGTCACCGGTAGATTTTTTATGTTTTTAAAGTAACGCGGGTTTTTCGACTTCCCTATCACTAACAATTTTCGCTTCACCGAACCTTTTATGTTAGCGGCCACTAAAACTGTAATGCGTTCCTTAGAGAGCTTTCCACCAACGCACTTTTCCAATTTAAATTTTAAAGTTCTGTTGGTGACATTGACATTGGTGTCATTTTAAAAAACAATCAAGTCTCATCCGCATTGAAAATGTCATCTGACGCATATCGTGCCTTCAGTCCAGGCCACACGTTTTCTAGCCAATCATCCGTTACGTTTTTGTTAACATCGCGAGCCTCTCCGCTGATTTGCCTGTAGTTGATCTTGTGCCGCAGCTTCCGCTTGCTCAGCCATCCCTCATATGCCTTGAAATTCTCAATTCCAAGTTCAGTTGCAAAAAACTCAGCTTTTGTCCTGACCACAGGCCCACAAAGGGTCCACAATTGAATATGGTTCATACGCTGCTGCTGGAACCACTGAAGCATAGCGCGATCTAAATCTTCGTAGTGAGGTTTCCGCAACTTCTTCCTGCTACCACCCTCCATCTTCGCTTTAAGCCTTTTCTGTCCTTCCATATCGTAGCCACAGTTGACTGAGACAACCCCGTCCGGCGAACGACATCCGATTGTTTTTCACCTTTCTCTATTGCTCGAGTTATCGATAACTTTTCCTCCACCGAGAGCACTTTACGCTTTTTCGAAAACATGTTGACTGTTGACACACTAAGACACAACTCAAACTGGAAATAAAAAGTCGTCAATAGATGACAACATCTGTGTGATAACAGTTAGGTATGCCGCCCGAACAATAAACGTCAGTCACTTAATTCTCTGATACGAAAGAGTAGAATGGGTGGCCGCATTCCTTAAGCGCAGAACAATGACCTTGCCACTCGTGACTCAGGTAGTCTGAACTTTAAATACAATAACACATTTGTCATCAACTATTGAACGCTAAAAAATTATCGCTATAAAGAGAGAACGATATCGGTATAGAGAAAGAATTAATACATTGTTCTTATGACGAACCAACCAACGTTTACTATTTTCATCGTTATAGAGAGAGACTACTATATATATATATATATATATATATATATATATATATATATATATATATATATATATATATATATATATATATATATATATATATATATATATATTTAGTGTTTTCAATCACTGTTAGGATAAAAGATAAAGCCTCTGAGGAGTTGATTCAGGCGGCGACTTTTTGTGCTTTTTTTAACTTAAATTGTTTAATTTATTAATGTTTTGCATTTTAAAAACGATAAATAAGTGGAAACTGAAACGTCAATAATTTTACTTTAACCTTTAATTGTGGCTTATTCCCATTAAAATACTAATTGCTGTAAGACGCCACAAGAAAATAGCTTCAGAACAATATTATATCGAGAAGGAAAATATTAAGTACGACTACGACGATTAAGAAAATAACGTAGAACACACATTCTTTTTTCAAAACACTTTTATTGCTTTGATGTTTTTAAAGAGGTTGCCTTTCTCATTTCTCTAATTTTCCTTGAATTTTTAATAACTAAATTTATAATTTAACATAAATCAATTATAATTATAATTACTATTAGTGATTAAGAAAATCGCTTTTTTATATGCCTCGATTATGATCATTCAAACTTACCACATACTGATTCTCTTGGTTGCGGCACTCCCGTTTTATTTCATTTAAAGGTTTACGTGACCATTAATTTATAGGGTATACAGTATGAATATTTTTCCATTAAAATAGGCGTTCAAACAAAGTTCGTGTTAGGGGTGTAGGTGTATAGTTTTTACAGAGGGATAAATGTCAGGAAAATTTTAATTATTTGACGTAAATTTAAATACAAAGAGTTACACCCTTCACTAGTCTTGGATCTAAGATCAAAAGAGCAGAATACTGCACAAAGCTGAAGGAAACCTCCACAAGAAATACTTCTTTCAAAAAGAATAACAGAAAAAGCAAATACCTATTTATCACAGAAAATAATGAAGTCGAAGAAAGCTGGGCAAAAATTATGTCAAACACCCTTATCTAGCTAAGGAAGTTCATGGCGAAAGAAAGAATAACAAAAATAGATCGTTCCCAAGGTGAAAAAATCCATGGTTTTGTACACAAGTGACGTAAACATATTGAGAAAAGAGTATGTTAATATTATGTTGAGAATGAATACCGGAAAATTTGTTTCCCGAAAGAAATGTAGAATGATTTATATCTTTTTTTTCTTCCTGTGCCCAAATCCATTATCGTGCGTTGGTTCTTAAATTAACTTTATTAATTTAGTTGAAAAAGGTACGCAGATGATCTTTTAAACCATTCCCTCAGGTTAGTAAGCCATGACGTTCTTTTTCGACCTGGCCCTCTTCTTTCGTCTATCTTGACTTGTATTATTTAATGAAGTATATTATATCTCTCTGAGTGACACATAACATGGCCAACATATTCTAATTTGCGATTTTTGACTGTTCTGACCACTTTTGTAACTTTTCCCATCCGCTGCAAAACAACCTCAGTATGAATTCTATCTACTATTCGCAGAATTCTCCGATATATGCAGATTTTAAAAACTAAGTTTTCTTAGAAATGTATTTGTTAAAGTTCAACCTTCAACACCATATAAAAAAATAGAGAACATTTCTTACTTATATAATTTTCAATATCACATTAATATTGGTTCCACATGATTTTCTTCATCCCATAAAAGGCATCTCCGGCTTTCTCTAAAAGTATTCTAATTTATTTGCTCATATCGCAGTCCTCATCTAGATTATCATCAAGATGCTTCTCACTAAGCTTTTATCAATTCTGCTTATGTTCGTGTTTTACTGACAACCATCATCTTTGTACTTGCGGTATTTAGCTATAGTCCATATTCGTCACAAGTTATTTTAGTCTTAGTTAGATGTAGAAGTTCAGCTTCAGTCCAGATTCATCACAAGTTGTTCTAGTCTTATTGGCTAGATGTAGAAGTTCTTCGTATATATTTGCAATTAAATTTATGTCATTTGCGTACCACAAATTATAAATATTGATGCCATTCATTTTGACACCACGTTGAACACTATCCATGGCTTTGAAAATGAACGAATAAATGTTAAATATTAGTGGGGACAAAATTCAGCCCTGTCTGACTTCTCTTTGTATTCGAAACTCTTCATCCTGATGTTTGCACGTTGATGACAGTAAAGATTTTACATCACACGTAGGTCTATATCATCAATACCTACCTGTTGAAGAATGTTTATCACTTCAGTATGTTTTACTCGATCAAAGGCTTCTTAAAGTCAATAACATACTTAATAACCAAAGGGTCGATATCTTAGCATTTCTGTATTATCACTTAAATACTAAATAATGGTTCTCTGGTTCCAAGGTTACATTGAAACCCACACTGCGTATCACTAAGTTGTTCTTTTATTTTTTTGTACATCTTTGAGTGCAAAATTTGACAAAAAAGTCTTCTCAAGAACTTCCCAGTTTACTGTCGAACAATTACAATAGCAAACTTAAGTTCTCCAATCAACAATACAGGATAGTTTGAACCATGTTCTTTCAACCATCAATTAATAGAGTACCGGCATGTAAGTAATGTTTTATTTATTTGTTTATTTATTAATTTATTACAGTTTAATAGACTATTTTACCAATTTGTGGGTCTTACCTTGTCTGCTTAAACATTTTATTCATTTTGAAAAACCACAGACATTGTGAGTAAGTCTAATTTATTATTTCTTTTACCTTTTTAAATCCATTAGACTTTCACTTGAGGGGCTACCTAAAGTCACTTGTTTATAAAAAAAATAAATAGCTGTCAAGAGTTATGGCAAAATATTGTAGTGGGAATTAACGTAATTAGGGCCCAAAGAAACTCATTATTTAAAATAAGATAAAACTTACACAAAAGATTTAGATTATGTTATGTAAGATCATATGTAAGATAATGAGTAAGAGAGAGACAGAAGATATATTTTCTCTCTCTTCCTCTATCGAATATAAAAATGTTCCTTTTGTATAATATATAATTTAATATTATACATATTATATAAAGATATATATATATATACATATAATATTATACATATAATAAAATATTTATTAATATTATTATTTATGTGATATGTTTTGTATTATTTATTAAATGTTCATAATTATATTATTCTTTTGTATTTCAAAATAATATTCTCAATAAATCACTGTATGACCCAGAACTGTCAATTTTGAAATATATTTGTTTTATGTCCTCGGTAGTGTAGTAATCAGTATCCCCGCCCGTCACGCGGGAGACCGGGGTTCGATTCCCAGTCGGGGAGGACTTTTTTATTAATGTTATTACATTATTGTCATTTTTGAATACTTATGGATATTGCATTTTAACTTGTATTGTATTATTATATATGGAATTATGTTGCACTGTATTGGAGTGTATTTTTTTATGTATATTATTGTCATTTTTAAATACTTATGAATATTGCAGTTTAATATAAAAAAATATTAATTATACACCCTGTAGAACGAACACTAGCAACATTTTGCCTAAGCAATTTGAGCTCAAACGCTTTATTTGAATGTGAGCTATCACTCATTAGCTAATGTCCAATTAATTTTTGGGACACCCTGTATAAACTTAACAAAAAAGGATTAACCATAGAATTAAGACGAAACTTGTAGGCAATATGCGAACTACAACAACATTGTAATTAACCATATAAGTAGTACGAAAACATTTTTAAAAAAGAACAACAAAAAATAAAAAAACAAAATTAAGTGGATTAAACAAAAAAAAATGACAAAAAAATCGAGTTTATAAACTAAAACAAATTAAAAATAATGTAATAAGTATAGATCAGAATGAGAATGAGAATACAAAAATTACAAAAATCTAATCTGGCTATATCAAGGCAATAAAAAATAAATAGGATTTTTTGTCACACATTCCTGTACCAGATATTTGTCTCTTTGTGGCTTAAATGGAATGTCGGGTCCTATAAATGTTTTGAAAATGCACTAGGGAATACACCCAATTCACTTCAGAATATTTAGCAACGTCTGGTATTAAAGAAAAAAAAAATAGATTTGCAGAATTGAGATACTGACTTTAATTATAAAAGAATGACAAGAAATTAAAGATTAATAGATAATAAATGTGCAATTAAATTTGTTCTTGAGCAAGTCATAAAATCCGACTTTCTTCAGAAACTCTGCTGAAATCGTAAATCACTACTGGATGATAATTTTAAAAAACCACGAGTTATAATGAAGAGCACTTGTAGAGTGCGATAAAATTCCTTCAATTATACCATTTCAAAAAAACATTCATTATGGCGTTTTTTGTCCAATTGTGGCGGGCCATAAAGCCAAGTTATTGAAGTATGGCGTTTCCAAACTGGGTTTCGCTGTCGTTTCAAATTGATAGCGGAAAGGTTACCAGGGAAAATTATGAAGCAATTTTGTGGGTGCCAGAGTCATTAGTCTTTCTCTCTCAGACAGGGTCGGTTCGATCCGATTTTGCCATTTTCGGTTGATTAAGAATCGGGAATGAGGGGGACTTTATTGGAGACAAATGGCTACTGCGGTTTGCGTGAAAAATATTTAGTAACACTTTGGACGAAACACGGACGTCGACGTATACCAAATTTACTGCATCTCGTCTTTTGGGACGTTTGAACGAGTTTTGCAGATTACTTAAATATACTTCTACTACTTTTTCCCATACAAATATAAGAATTTGTAACTGATTTACCAAATCACAATAAATAAAACAGCCCAATTCAAAATATTTGAAAATTACGATTTATTAAAAAATCCAGTGCATCAACTACATCAATAATATACTTCTACTCGCATATTGACAAGAAGTCTTTACTGAAATCATTATATTTCATAAGTTATAACCTCTGAAATGTCGTTTACAAATATTGACAAATATTATTACCAAATGTTTAATTGTGCAACTGTTTTAGAAAAATTTTGTTAGTTTTCCAAGTTAGTTACTTACACTCCCAGAACTATATTTTACAGATACGGTATTCACAAAAAAAACATTACCGAAATTTGGTCGGCTGTAAAAATGTCCACGTAATAGGTATTTATTTTATTGGGCTTAGTTGTCATAAGCTGTCATATTAAGGGAGCTTCTTTATTAACACCGTCGTGAAAATCGTTCTTACAACATAGTAGAGAGTGTATATGTATATGTTATATTATAGCAGAGAACAGAACGCCCATTGCCAGTTACTGTTAATTACGTCAATAATCCGGTAGCGAGTAGGAACTCCTTTTGGATAGCTCTATCAGGCAAAGTGAATCAATCCCTGCCATCCACCAATTCCAGTAAACTAGTACCTGCTAGGCAAGGTACTGCAAAGTATCCTGCATTGGAGGAACTGCAAATTATGATGGGGGAACTAGCAGCCAGCTCCCAATACGTCGGCCTACAAGTGAATATGAAAAAAACAAAAATAATGACAAACACAGATGACCCCAGACGTATAACTATAAATGGTAGTGAGATAGAACAAATCCAGGAATATATCTACCTAGGCCAAATCCTGAGACTTGACAAAGAGAACCAAAGTGCGGAAATTACTAAAAGAGCAAGACTAGGACAAACAGGATTTGGAAAACTTAGTCGGATACTTAAGAACTGCAAAATACCCCAATACTTGAGGAGCAAAGTGTTCAACCAATGCATCCTTCCTATCATGACATATGGATGTTAAACCTGGACCTTAACCAAGGCAAACGTAAACAAACTAGCCACAATAGAAAAAACAATGGAAAGGGCAATGTTAGGTATACGACTGTGAGATAAAAAGAGGAACGACTGGGTAAGATCCAAAACAAAAGTCGAGGACATAGCAACAAAACTTGCCAAATTTAAATGGAGCTTCGCGCGCCACACTGCTAGACAAAAAGACCAACGTTGGAATACTACAATACAACATTGGAGACCTTACGAAAGAAAACGACTAAGAGGAAGACCACAGATGAGATGGGTTGATGATATTAAAAGAATAGCTGGAACAAATTGGAAATGTTGCTCAGGATAGAGACCGATGGAAGGAGTTGGGAGAGGCCTATGTCCAAACATGGACGACAGAAGGCTAAGAAGAAGAAGTACCTGCTGATTAAACAGGCGGCAAACTGATTATTACTGATTTAGATTAAATAGACATACGAAAAGACTACATTAATAAACTATTTAATTATAAAGGACCCGATTTTGAAATAAAGAAGTAGAGAAAGGATCTGACATAACTATAGACGAAATTTAAACGAGCAATAAGATTACCAAAAACTAGAAAAGCGACAGGGCCAGATGAAATACCGACTGAAATAATAAAGCTCTTCGAAAGGTTAGGTAGAAGATCTATCTTCATCTTTTTAATAATATTTATAAAACTCGCTAGATACCAAAGAATTATATATTGTCGACTTTTGTGACGACATTTTAAAAAGCAAATGTTCAATTTTTTCCCATGCGAAAAATCATGTAATTTTTTTGCTGTATTACTAGCTACCATTCTACCACAATTTTACAATTATTTCCCGTTCTCCAACTCTTCCTACTCACATTTTTTTTTCTTTTGGTAGAATGACTCTTTTTCTTGCTTATGCTACCTATAGAATCAATATTAGTTGATTTCTTTCTGACTTGCATTATTTCAACAAACAGTTGTTTGCGATAAACAAATTGAATTACTTTTAGACTAATTGATGAATTACTATAAAATGTAAATCACATTTGCAACACTATAAGATACAACTTTCCACATTATATCAAGGTTGTAAGTTTCTTATTTCAGTAGTTATTGACATATACTGAAAATAAAAAATTCCTTAAGGTTTTCACATTTTTCTAAGTAACAAGTTATAAAATAGACATCAGTAATCGCCATTTTAAATCTTTAGACGTATTTTATCAAATGATAACCTCCAAATTTGTTAAAAATGTCTAACTCTTTACTGGTAGACGAAAGTTCTTAAAATATTTAATTTTTGGCTTTAATTTGTGAATAATTTAAAAAGTCCGGCGAAGTAATGATATACTTGATACATAGAGGTCTTTTTTACCTTATTTCTCTGGACTAACGTCAAAATAATGGCAAGTGTGTATAATTTTTGAGTGTGTAAATAGATTTATTTTTCTTTTTTAAAAGTGTTTTTTTTTAATATGTATATTATGCTAAGAACTAAGGACGATTCTTTGTGTGAGTACTTATTGTTTACGTACAGCAAGTACATTTGCATTCAGTATTGTCTTAAAATATTTTTAACTTTCTATGCTTCTAAATATAAAGACTGTTCAGGAAAACTTTTTATACTAAAGATTAGACACTGCCGAAAAATTTAATACGTAAAAGAATCATTACCATAATCTAATTTAAAAAATGAAGAAACGACATGCGAATATCATATTACGGCCACAATATAATCTGCGAAACAAATGAAATAAAAACAAGTCGAAATAATGTTACCTATATACGATATAACATTGAATAAAATTTTATTTTCTTAAATCAGATATCGTTTAATACTCCACAAAAATAAATCCCCACGCAACTGATGTGAACAATTCAAAGTTGGCAGAAAGGTAGCGATACAGTAAAAAGTCTGAAAAGAAGTATTGATCAATATAAGACACCGACTTGGAAATAAAACCTAAATAATAATACAAAACTCAAAGAAACGAAATTTTATTAGCTTAAAGTGGTATGTTAGGATCGGGTTTTCTATTTTGAGTAGAATTGTGTACCGCTTTATCAAGTTAATGGATATTTCTCTTATTGCTAATAATTTGAAATTAGAGTCAGTTGTCAAACTATTACGTCATTATATATTTTATTCTTCTTCTTTTAGTCTTTATTCTTTTAAACAAAATTAAGTAATCGCTAATAAAATACAAAATAAAATAAAGATTTGGTCAAAGTCAGAATACATATTATAGTTAGAACTCTTTCAACAATAAATTAAATTAAATAATATTAAAGTATTTTTCACAGTTTCATTTAGTAAAACTGGATAAAAACTAAGTAGTGTGTGAACTTCGACAGTAAAAAGGTAGTAAACTTATTGGAGAAAATCTTTATAGTGCTACCTTCAAGTCAACCGAGTAAACGTTACGTGAGTACCGTAAAAATCACTTCATAGTATTTATATTAATATTATTATAACCTATAATGTTCCGAAGAAATAGAAAAAAATCCAGTTTTGGGTCAAAATCCACACCGGTTTTCGAACCGGTGATAGAGCTTATGATTAATCAACCATGACTTCGAATAAAACTATGAATACTACTCGCACTTCATCTCACGTCTCATATTGCAGTGTTGTCAACACATTTAAAGATCCGACAAAAGAACAAACTATAATACTTTCCAGTATTGAAGGAACTAAAGTTCATGACTATATCATCGCCATTGGTTCACTAGTTGGTCCACGTAACGTATCCTTCGCTTTCAGAATTGCCAACAATAGAATATGTCTATATCTATCATTTAACAGTGCAGTCGATTCACTACTTCATTCCCACAAATATGTTAATATAAAAGAAACTAAAGTAGAAATAAGAAGACTTATCTCTCCAGCTCAAAGACTAGTCATATCAAATGCTTGTCTTACTGTTCCAAACTCGTTAATTAAACAAGAACTACATTAGATGGTATAAACTTCGTCTCAAAAATGACTTTTATAAGAGTAGGTATGCCTGAAAGCGAATACAATCATGTCTTGAGTTTTAGAAGGCAAATATTTATTGCACCTTTACACAATATATCTATTCCTGATTCTTTCATTATCTCTTATAAGTACAAATTATCGTTTATACCTTTCTATAAAAGGATTTAACTGTACAAAATGCAAGACTATTGGTCATTAGGAAGCTGAATGCTCTAACCAAGCAAACCCCACTACTTCTAATGTACACTCAGAAACTTCTCAAAACATGTTACCTACAGTAAATACATCTAATAACCAAACAGAACAACAAAGTTCTGACAAAGCTAATTCATCCACTGCTAGTGCACACCCAGAAACATTTCAAAACACATTAGTTACAATAAAATCCTCTAATAACCAAACAGAACAAATTATGGAAACTGACAATAACCTGACAGGATCCATAAGTAATAGAAGTAAAACATCTTCCTTAAAAACTCCAACATCATCAACCTCAAACAACATCAGAAATCCTACTCCAGTAGAAATAACACCAAATCCAATTAATACAAACGTCCCTAATCAACTAAAAAGGTTCATCTCATCTTCTCCAGACACTAACGAAAATACCCCACAGACTGATTCACAGATATTTACTGTAGTAAGCAAACCAAAAAAAAAAGTCAAAAAAGTCAACCAGAAATTCCCGCGAAGAACTTTTACTTTCACTAGGGTCAATTAAAGAAAAAATAGAAAACAGATCACCACTGTTTATCCCAAATTATAATGAAATATGTGACTTTCTAGAAAATACAATATACCAAACACCCTGAAATAATTTCAAAAGATTACTAGAATGAAACTGCCGAGCTAATTGAGATCCTTAATTTTGTTCACGGTTATACCCACAATTTAAAATTAAAAAATAATATAACTAGATTAAAAAAGAAACTAAAGCCAAATAATATCTCTTCCACAGAAGAAACAGATGAACAATTATCTCAGGCAGAATTCTAACATATCCAATTCCTTTATTTTACACTGGAATCTTAATGGGTTTTATACCAATTTGGAACAGTTAAAACTATTAATAAAGGAATCAATTTATTCTGTTTTCCAAAAAACAGAGTAGCACAATAGGTCAGTGGCGGAGTAGCTATCTTCCTGCTCTAACCCACTGACTGTGAAACACATCCTGCTTGATTGTGCTCAATTCAAGGAAAAAAGAAGATCCTACAGATTCACAGATGATGATCTCAAGACAGTTCTTACCAAAAAAATTTCGACAGTGTTAAGCTATTTAAAAGACATCAAGTTATTCAATTTTATTTAATGTAATATTTGTTAAGTATTTGTTATATCCACTAATAACCCTGCGCGGTTGATTTTAAATAAAAAAAAAAATAAAGATTTTACAATGGAATGCGCAATCGGCTGTAGCTAATAAACTGAGTTTAGTTAAATGTTTAAATGAAAATATAATTGGTATTGCCTTAATTTCAGAGACATGGTTTAAGCCACATAAACAATATAATTTCAAAGGTGTGCAGGTGTTCTATGCAGGTGTGGCAATCCTTGTCAGAAATGTATTTTGTTTTAAAGAAATTCCAATTAAAAAAAATTTAATGAAAATATTTTAATGTGTGGTATACAAATATTGTAAATAATGTTTCTCAGTATACTGCCCACCTGACATACGAACAACAACTGCCGATTGGGACGCAATTCTTAACTGTACCAAGTCAAATAGTATATTTGAAGGTGATTTCAATGCGCCTCATTCAACATGGGGATCATACAAATGTAACCAACAGCACGCAAATTATAACCGCTTCAGACAATACGGAGTTAGTACTTTTAAAGACCGGATCACCTACAAGGTGCTACGCAGGGGCCTGCGTAGCGCAAGCGGTAGGATGCTTGCCTCGCATGCCGGTGGTCCGGAGTTCGAATCCTACCGCCGGCAAGAATAACTAGACATTTTAAAATGTCTATGGGCCCCAGGTCGACTCAGCCTGAATAAAATGAGTACCTTGGGTAAAACCAGGGGTAATAATAGGCGGTTGAAGCGTAGCACTGGCCATGTTACCTTCCTTGTATACCGTAGGCTCTAGATATAGCAGACTACCCTGCTATACTCCCAAAGCCTTGAGCGGTATAAAACGGGAGACTATTATATATCGCCTACAAGGTTCACAAATAATGGGTATAATTCAGTCGTGGATTTAACTTTTGCAACTCCAGATAAAGCAATTAATTGTGCATGGGAAACTTTACCTGATGTACTGAAAAGGCATGAAAAGTAAAGACATCATAATACATCCAAAAACAAAATGGAATTTGAATAAAGCAGATTGGAGTCTATACCAAGAAGTTGCGAATACATATTTCTCACAATTAAAAATAGCAATAACGCGGAACATAATTATAGCTTATTAATTAAAGGGATAAATAAGGCAGCCAATGCCTCTATAACCATTTACCGACCCTTTAAACTGAACAAAAAAACTCTTCTTCCACCATGGTGGGATCAAAGTTGCGAAGAGGCTATTAAAAAAAATCCAATTTTATTATATTACATATAAAATAATAAATAAAATGAAGAATATTAAAAATAAAATATTTAAATACATACTAAATACTTTCCTAAACACCTAGTAATTCCTTTATCTATTTAATTTTTTGACAAAACTCCTCCTAAATAAGTATTTACATAAATGATAATGAATACGACGTACTACCAGCAAACGTATTATTTCGATATACGGATCGTAAAGTTGAATATTTTAATATATAAGACTGTTCAAAACGACATAAATATTATTTGTAGTGGCTTGAAAATTCATATCGATCAAAATACGGAACTAAATTGTTACCATTTTAAGACCATAATTTTTTAGGACTTCCGATATAGATAAACACAATTGTAGTGTTGGATCCGGTGCATCATATTTCGCTTGTTTTCCGGATTTATTCACTAGCAATAATTTGCTGGAAGACGAATTTCACGAAGTTTACACAAAATGGAGTTGTTTTCCAAAACTGTAAAGGGCTGATTTGATTTATATTGCCCAGATTTTTAGTTATTGTTAATAAACAAAACATGACAATTTTTACATGAAAGTAGTGGCATACATTTAATAATAAATGTCTTTTGTAATTTCAATTTTAATAATTGTTTTAACCAGGTACTTAAAATGTCAATCAGTTTAATGCTGTAAATTCAAAAAGCCATTAGTCTTCTTTTTTTAGCCTTGTTCTAGTTTTTAGTAGTCTTTTTTTCCTGGGTCCAATTTATCGACATGATCTCTTTATTTGTGAAGTCGTCCTCTTATTCATCTCATCACATCCTGGATTCCAATTTCGCTTATTTTATCTCTGAGAGAAATGACTCTTATGGTTCTTAACATTTTTATTTCTGTAGTTCTCATTAATATTTTTGACAGCGACGTGTCAGCTCTTGTTTTCGCTGCGTGTTGTAATACTGATTTAAAGTGAAGACATATTAAAAGCTGAGAATATTGAGCAAGGAATTCTGGACATCACATAGGGACCACAGAGCGACAAGACTGCCGATTGGGTCTTTTGGTTCTTAAAGGCAGATTAAGTTGTACTTTAATGATCCAAGATCAGTATTTGGAAGAGCATGGAAGGATGATTTGTATGCGTACGATATATCATTGAATATGATAGTTTGGCCTTTTTTCTTTTCGTCCATATTGGGTGCTTACGGCGTACGCATCTGCTCTGGTGTAGAGAAATAATTTGGGACCGAGAATAAAATCAGATGTTCATTAGTTCACGAATTTCACTTCTGTCTGAACAAATAGAACGTGGTGAAAGAAGTGACCCACAATTTGGCAGGAAGCACTATGTTTACCATACCGTTGGAGTCATGATATGGAGTGCTGTTGCTTATGGTAGTAGTTCACCTCTAATTTTCATCAAAAGCAATATGGTGGCCCGATGTTATATTCGTGAAGTAGTGGAGCCGACGACACATCACCCAAAACCCTATTTTTTAGTAAGACAATGCGAGACCACATGATCCCAGAGAATAATTAGTCTTTATAGATCAACATTGTAGCATTTGAAATTTATTGGAATCCCCTCGTATATGTGTTAATTGAAATCTCCTTATATATGCATTATAATAACGAAAAATTTTTTCAATGTTTCTTAGTTGGTATCCTTCAATTTAAAACCAATATAATCTTTTGTTCTTTTTAGGTCGCCGCCGTCGATAATAAATTATTTTATTGTTTATTTATGTCACAGGCGCAAATTCTTCGATATTTCTTTGTTCAAACCGCCCGATATTGCGTTTTCAAATTAATTTACGTCTTAATTTCCGTTGTGTTTAGTTTATACCCTAAGTGCTTTGTTTGTTCTAACTTATGCGAGCAATTTTTAAAGATAATTCGGTCACTTTCGTTGGATCCGCGGTGAAGAGCGGTGATTTCCAGCGTTATGTCCAAATTCATCCATCGAATTTGTGGTTTTCTGTTTTTGGTCCCTTTTTATGGAAATATGTAGCAGTGAAAAGTAATTTTGTGGCAGTTAATGCTTCAATTAATGTTTTGAGTGAGGATTGGAAGAATCGTCGTTTTCATCCTCGTTTTGTTTCTTTCTGATTGTCATCCAAGGCTTTTTGGCAGTTTGGAGATGAATTTGTTCGTGTGTTCGTTACGCAGAGAGTGGAGCCCAGGTCTACCCCCAGTTAGTTGCAGTTATGGTTCCAGAACATTCAAAGTGTGATTTGGTGAATTAAGGTAACTTTTGTTTCAAATTTTAAAGTAAAGACAGACATTTTTTTAAATAATATTTTGCTTTCATACAGAATAAAAAATTGTAATATTTAAAGTAGTAAATTTTATGGTTTGACTTTAGCTGTCATTTTATTTGATTAGTTTTGTTTTAAATTTAATGTTAACATATGACAGCTAGTTTTATTGTTTTCGATATTTGTTTGTTTTGTTTGTTTTAAAGAAAGGTTAATCTCTGTGCGATAACACTTTATATGTATTATTACGATAACGTAAGTTTATGTAGTACCCCCAACAAATGGAGTTTGTAAACGGATGACATGTAAGTTTTTTCTGTATTTTTTTTTAAATTGTGACTAATAATATAGTGTTTTTATATTGTCTATTTTGTAACTGTTTGTGGTGACACAAAAATAAATGTTAAATTTTGTTTCTTAACATTTGTTTATTTTTTTTTACTAACCTTTTTTTTGAGTTTAATTTGAAAAAGATTTTGAATGTTTTGCATTTCTAATAATTATATCTCCAGTTACAACTAGCTGGTTGTAATAGGTATAATTAGGCACCTCAAGTGGCGCCCTATATTAAATTTCTTGAGGTGTTTCCTGTTTCTTTTTATTTTGTCCCAAGAGATTTATGAGCCTTTATTTCATTTTTCTGTAGTTGCCCCAATCCAAACCCCTTTGTCTTTTACTTATCCACGACCCCAGCTCTTCAACTAACCCCTGAGTGCTCGTTCGCACAAGTAGCGTTTATTTTGCTTACCCTATCTTCGCCCCAAGAATTTCTATCCCCCATCTTCTACTCCTAATAGTAATACCCCTATGGTAGGCAAAATATATCGTTACAACATCACATCAACGATTTACCTTGGTCGCCACGATTGCTTGATCTATCTTAAATTGAACATGTCTGGGACATAATAGGTCTTTGAATTTGAACACTGCTCACAGACTGTAGTCGATCTGGTTCACAAAGTTGCAATAACCTAGAAAACTATACCCCAAAAGAAAATTAACCACCTCACCAGAACGATGCACAAGCATATAAGCAGCAAATAGGTTTATAAGAACTTGTGAATCCCCAACACATTATTGAATAAGCTGATGCGGTAAGTTGACGAGTAAAGCTATAAATGTAATCATTTTATTAATAATAGTCCAGTCGTCTTTGACCTCTAAAAATCAAACGAACAAGCTAAACTTTGCCGAGAATATAAATTTGGGGACCCCAAAAAAAGCAAACATGTTTACCACATTTACTCCCTCACTTCCCCATAAAACTCGCCTCCGTAACGGGAAAAATATAAAAAATCAATTTATTAAGAATCTTTTCGCTATAGAAAAAAAATTGCAAATAAAAACTGTAGCTGAGATAATTTGTATCAAAAATGTTTGTAAGCATTTTTTTCTGTAGAATGAACGGTTCTCTTAGAAACAACGCTTAAAGCGACCGATTAGGTTCACTGTTAGGTACGCGCAAGAAATCAATTATTATAAATAAGATTTATATCAACTCGACTGTAAAAATTCTATACCTTTTAATCAAAGTGTCTTATTAACAAATGCCAAAATACTTTTTAAAGTTCAAGAGATCAGCTTTCGTGCAATTTTTGCATTTTACCGCAAATGAAATCAGTTGTTATAAATTTGTTAAATAACTAAACGTTTAGCGATTTTTACCATTTTTGACGATTCTCATAAGATCAATAATCTTTACCATTTTTATTCACCAGTTACTATGGCATTTTCATTATTAGATATAAGTCTATATCTAATAAAACATATGGTCTATATGACTACAAAACATATGGCCTAAAATTTCGGTTTTGATGTTTTGATGGCAAGAAATGAGACATATTTTATCGCAAACAAAAAGTTATTATAATTGGATATATTATATATATATATATATATATATATATATATATATATATATATATATATATATATATATATATATAAAGGGTGGTCCTTAAGTAATTGTACAAAAAGTTAACGTGAAGAAAGATACAGTGTGTTAAAGTGCAAATTTAAAATTTTATTTTTCGCTATAACTTTCATGCTTGTAAACATTTATGTATAAAAATTTACAACTGGGTACTGAGTATGAGAAATTTTAATTTGATGTACATTTTGATGTAACTAATAGAAGGCGCCACATATGCCACATATGTGGCATAAATTTGCACTTATATTTTTTGCTCTTTAAGTTACCTGTATTTGTGACAATAAATATTAAAGATACATTATTTTAACTAAAAAAAAAGGTATACTTTAAAACTCAACAGTTTTCGAGATAATCGCATTTTAAAAATCAACTGCATAATTCTGATTTAAGGCAGTTACTCCAGGCAACGAAAAAAAAATAGACAAAAACAGTATTACTTCTAAATTTTGGTATAAAATATCTTTAACTAAAGTTAATAGTTAACGAAATATTAAATAAAATAAATATCTCAGCAGGAGAAGTCATAATAGGATTTGGCAAAATATCAGAAGAATAGGAGTTTAGATCAAAGATTTTACCTTTTATGTTAAATTAAAGTCATAATCAAAACATTTTATTTAAATTTTTTGTTTTGTACAAACCAAATTAAGAAATAGTTAAACTAAATAACATAACTTTTTTTTAAAGTAAGTGTTCGATATGTCCACCATTTTTTTTAATTCATTTGTCATAATTTTCCATAAAAGATCGTCTCATATTAAATAGCATCATTGGTTCTAAAGAAACTGCTGCAGTATTTATTTCTTCCCATAGTTGGTTGCGAATGTTTATGTGATTCTTATAAACACGTTTATTTAATGCGCCCCATGCACCAAAATCAAGCATAATAAATTCTGGGCTACGCGGTGGCTATAATGTATAATGGATGAATGTATTATTTTGGCTACACATCCAAATCTTATGGTATATTGTGGAACTACACGTTATTTATCACAGAGATTAAATAATGTATTAAATTGTGATGTATCGCGTTCATTGGTTACTTATAAACACACAGGATAACCTATCGATGACATTACTTATTTATATGATTAAATTACAGCTTACGAGTAACTATAATTACATCTTGAACAAATGGACTATTATGATTTACTAACGAACTAATATTATGCTCAACTAAATTGCCTGTGTGTTTACTGTGTAATGACTAATAAGTATTCTTTTGGGATTTTTTATGAATTAAATAATTATATCAAAATCTCGCCACATTGCCAAAAAATATGACACCACGACAAATTCAACGTTCAGAAAAGTTGTATTTAAGTATGTTCTCACTGCCTTCTCTCTAGAATATGGAGGTATACCATCTTGCATAAATCACATATTTTGGGTTTTTAGCATCTTATAATAAAGAAAAAGTTATACAACGCCAGTAGAGAAACTTAAGAAGCGATAGAAAAGGGAAATTGTAAACATAATAACGGCCGACGTCTGAATATGGACACTACACCTAAAGAAGAAGATGAAGAATCTTTTCTTAAATAAGACATTTAGCAGCCAGAATAAAGCCTTTTGTGATGTAACATTATCATACTTGAGTTGTTTTTATAAGAATAAACTATGAATTATGCTTATCTACAGATATTCAGTGCTTTACCGCACAAATATTATTATGCAGCTGAGTTATAAAATGCGATTATCTCGAAAACAGTTAAATTTTGAGGTTGCTAACAAGATACCTTTTCTTTGTAAAAATAATGTAGATTTAATATTTTTTAACACAAATGGAGCTGATATTAAGAGCAAAAAAGTTACGCGCAAATTTATGCCACACATGTGACATATGTGGCGCCCTCTATCAGTTACATTAAAGTATGTATAAAATTATAATTTATCCTACTTAAAAGCATCTAATTGTAAATTTTTGTCTAAAAATATTTACAAACGTAAAAGTTATAGCGAAAAATAAAATTTTAAATTTCCACTTTAACACCCTGTATCTATCTTAATATCAACATTTTATTAAAGCAAGTTGACTTAAATCATAATATTTTAAAAAGCAGAATCTAAGGTACCTGTTTGTACAATTACTTAAGGACCACCCTGTATATATCCGTGTTTACCTCTTTTTGTAAGTCATTACAATAATAGCGGAAAATAGAAAAGCTATTAAAGAAATATATACTAAATATGTTAAATTCAATTCATATAAAACTATATCAAACGATATAAACAATATTATATACATCAATCTCTTTAATACAATATGTGAGTAAATATTTACATCAGCTACTAATCCAAAAAAACCTTCAAATGCCTTTTAGTAATCGATTCAATCTACTATATTATTCAAAAAGGCTATAATTTGAAGACGTGCATGGTATGTTTTTGTTGCCACGTTCAAATATATCAATTATTCACATTCGGAAAATAACTTTTTATAAACGTAATTCTCTGTTGTATCGTGTAAGGAACACTTAGCCTGTTTAACGTATTGAAAAACTATCAAGCCAAGTAGTATTTAGTTGGTAATTTAGATTTACGTTTTTATGTATTGGACGTTTAAGTGTTGATATAGAAAAAAACCTGGAAGGACAAAAATTTAATCGATTTTTACATCTCTAAACAAAATATAAGTTGACTTTAATCGTAGTTAGTTTAACAATAGTACAATGTAAGCCTTTTGAATCTTTTGTCTCTAAAAATAATTTGTACCTACTCGTCAAATTATGTTTGAATGCTTATTCAACATGGGGTGCTCTCTACGTGGGGATATTTTGCTTTTATCATAGCTATTTGAATTTTGGATCCAGATGCATTAAATAAATGAATAGAGTTCTTCTCTATTCTGCTTTATCCATGAATCTTATTTATTTTTTTATTTTTTGTTTGTTTAGAGATTAGATACGGTAAATCTTATAACCCATTATTATTTGCATAACTAGTGTTTGTTTCGGGCCCAATAATAACCGGTATACACATTTTTTGTAGATACTATTTTACTGGGAATAAGCCACAATTGAAGGTTAAAATGGGTTTATTGACGTTTCAATTTCTACTTCGGAAATCGTTCTCAAAATACAAACATTAATAAATTAAACAAATTTTGTTTTTTGTTACTTGGCGAAAAATTCTTTTAATAATTTAGTTTTATCTGACTTATTTATATTGACAATTCAGACATATATTATACATTTTAAAGTAGACGACTTTCTTTTGATCACGGCATTTTTATAAAAGAATATTTAGCTCAAAAAGTACCTTCCTTGTTCCTATAACATTTTTAACAACTGGATTTTCTAAGAAACTTCTAAGAATTGGATTTCTTAGAGATTTTATTCGAATTGACGTCCAATTATCTTACTTATTCTTGGAAAAATTAAGATATTCTAAGTATTTCCTAGTATTGTGTTTTTTACGTACTGCAATAAAGATAGAATTGAGCCAGTCTGTAGTAATTAGTCCAGTGCTATATACGGCATCATAAAGTATTACTACGACTTTTATGATACCTTCATTTTTTAGTTTCAGCAACTCAATCGATGTTTCACCTGGACCACAACCTTTTCTAATTTTAGCATTTTTTACAGAATGTTCTACCTCTGATTTTATAATTAATGGAGCGTCAGTACCGGGTGGTCCAAGAAGCCAATCTCTCGGCTATATATCAGAAACTATTCATGTTTTAACTTTAGGAGAAAAAATTCCTTAGTAAAAGTGGCCAAGAAAAATCGCTGGAAATAACTTTCAAGTTTCTGAGATAACCGCTAGGGGGCGTAACCTGTGAAGAAAAATTTGAAAACCAGTTTTTTGTAAAATATGCCCAATTATACCAAGTGGTAAATAAGTAAATTAGTAAGAGGCCTAAATTCCACACAAAGTTGTTCAAGTACTTTTTTTTAATTTTTTCAAATAAAGGGTGGGGGAGAGTGGGAAAGTATTTGTGGATAAATACCTATAACTTTGGTTTGGATCAACCGATTTTAACGAAATTAGTGTCATTAGAAAGGGTGTGGATGATTTAATTTACATCTACTATAAAATAATTGCATTTAGTTTTAATTGTCATGGGTAGAGGGTACTATCAAATAGAAAAAATTAAAATTCGTTTTTCTTCAAAATATTTAATCGAAACACCTATTTATTGTCAATTAAAATGGAGCAAACCGCATGTTGATAGCTTTTGTCAAACTCGAGATATGAATAATAACACATAAACATAAGTAAGTATAGTATTGACTCACCCTTTACTATAATTTAAAATTAAATATGTGAAAGATCATACAAATATCTCGATCATTAAAACTTAATGACCAATTAAATGTTCAAATGTTTTTCCATCGTTGTCCACACAAAGATGTAATATTTCGCGCGTAGACATAACAGCTGCTTCAATCTCAGCTGTTGATATACTATTTATTGCGTTTATAATGTGTTGTTTCATGACGTCTCGCGTGGTTTGTCGAGTTTGGTACACTAAATCCTTCAATTTTTCCCACAGATAAAAGTCCAGACATGTTAAGTCTGGAGATCTAGCTGGCCATGAAAATATACTTCCCCTTCCAATCCATTTATTTGGATAACTTGCATATAAATAATCTCGAACTTGTCTGGAAAAGTGCGCAGGACACCCGTCATGTTGTAATATTATATCTCTTCTTGTTTGTAAGGAAATATCTTCCAATAAAACAGGCAACTGATTTTCCAGAAAATCCAAATATGGTTCGCCATTTAAAGTTCTATCAAACAAATATGGACCTACGATTCTTCAGCTCAATAATGCATATTATACAGATTAACACCACCCTCACTATTAAACGTAGCCTCGTCTGTCCACAAAATCTTTGACATGATATGTGGTTGTTCTTCTAGCAGACCTAACATGTAAAGCTTGGTGGAGAACTACATGATAAGGATGCAGTCTAAAAAACACAACAAAAAATATTGGTGAAAAAGAAACCACTATATTTACTAAAACTCAAACAATCTTGAAAAATCCACAATTGTTTCACAAAATAAATCGTGCATAAGTATTTTTAAGAAACGGATAAAAGGATAAAAGTGCCGTGTTGTCGTTTTTATCGGAATAATAAAATAACAGTTAAATCTAAAGTTTAAAGGGAATTCCAAGTTTCTGACCTATACGTTCGCTATATAATATAAAAAACCAACCTGTGCTGTTTTAAACTACTTAGAACAGTAGTTTTGGGTATGTTTAATTCTATAGAGATTTGCCGACTACTTATATGTGGATTCTGTTGAATTAAAGCAAGAACATTGATTGAATTGTCTTCGGTCATACCCCTACTACGTTGTTTAAAACAAGGACGATGAAAACTACCAGTTTCTCTTAATCTTATTGCCTTTCTTTCAAATACTTCTTTGCCATAATGTCTCCTGTCAAGATATCTTACAGAATATATACGTGAGGCAATAGCGGCATTTTGGTGACATTCGAAATAAACTCCAATCATATCATACAATTCTGGATTTGATATACTCATCACGAATTATTAGTACTGATAATTAATTACTAATATTACCAATATTAATATTTATTTAAAAAAATGCAAGCTTCAATTAAAGTTGTAATATAACACTTCTTAATAATGTTTTGACTGCTGTCAATAAATAAACAATATGAACTCCCCATCAAATTCATTGTCGTCCTACTTAGTTTCGAAAAAACTATTTTTAATCATATGAAATAACAATCTCCAAAATAGGAATCAACATTAAGATTCTTCTGCTATAAAAAAAAAATTGAAAGTACCTACTAACTTATTCTTTAATTTAATTTATAATACAGCGTGAGTCAATACTATACTTAGTTATGATTATGCGTTTTTATTTATATATCGAGTTCCACAAAAGCTATTAACCTGCGGTTTGCGCCATTTTGCTACGAATTAAATCCAGTTCCATTATAATTTACAATAAATAGGTGTTTCTATTAAACATTTTGAAGAAAAACAAATTTTATTTTTTTCTATTGGAAAGTACCCTCTACATATGACAATTAAAATTAAATGCAAATATTTTATAGTAGATGTAAATTAATTCATCCACACTCTTTCTAATGACACTAATTTCGTTAAAATCGGGTAATCCAAACCAAAGTTATAGGTATTTATCCACAAATATTTTCCCATTCTCCCCCACCCTTTATTTGAAAAAATAAAAAAAGTACTTGAACAACTTTGTACAGAATTTAGGCCTCTTTCTAGTTTACTTATTTAACACTCGGTATAATTGGGCATATTTCCCAAAAAACTGGTTTTCAAAGTTTTCTTCACAGGTTACGCCCCCTATCGGTTAATCCAGAAACTTGAAAGTTATTTCCAGCGATTTCTCTTAACCACTTTTACCAAGGAATTTTTTCTCATAAAGTTATAACATGAATAGTTTCTGATATATAGCCGAGAGATCGGCTTATTGGACCACCCGGTTCAATTTTGGAAGCAACTCAGGTTATTTCTGTTATCTTAAAACGACTATAATATATACAACTGCCATTCTCTTCTTATTATATTTTTATTAATGATTTTGTTGTTATTATTAAATAGTACAGGGATGACTTGTTTTGTAAATATGTTGTTTATTTTTTGTAGTTTTTTATGCACAATAAATAAGTAGTCCTATATATTACATCCTCCATTTTTTCACACATATCTCTCATCTATATTTTGGCTAATTTTATTGCTGTTTTAATAATTCATCATTATTGTTTCATCAAATCAATAAGTCGTCATGATTTCACCAATTTGATGTCTAGTGTCATCTATTGACTTTTCTTGATTAAGTTATTTCTATAATAATTGTTTATGCAGATTTCGTTAGCTATCTTTAAATTCATTTTATTTTTGCTCTGGATGTTTTAGTTATTCTTCGGTATTCTTTATTCCATTGTTATATTTTGGTATACTGTTATCCTTTATTTATGCTTATATCATCTAAGTTAAGTATATTAGTTTTTAGTTTTATCACTAGATTCGTTTTAATATTTGTTTAATTTTTTCCACAAGGGGTTGGTGATCAGATCCAATATCTTCTCCTGAAAATGTAATGATGACGGCATTTCGGAAGTGCTTACGTAAAATTATATAATCTATTTAAATTCTGGAAAATCCAAGTTTGCTACTGTTACGATAAAAATCCTGGCCTAAAAATAACTGTAAAATATATGATGACTAATATTCTGTTTTGTTGTAGAAATTTCGCCGGAGGTTCTAGATTTCGAATTATGGTGAATTCTCCAACTAGATGTATCTCGATTTTTCGATGCAAGACAATGCGATCTTTCGATGCTGTTCTAGTATATCAGGATTTCGTATATAAATACAACATTTTTATATGGAGGGCCAGTTAATACTCAGGACCCGCGCTCGCGAATTTGTTACGTACGGATATAATAAATTATTGTCAGATAAGTTAATATAAATAAAGAAATAAATTAAATCCGTAAGTGTTATAAATATTGAACCTTTTAATAAATTCACAACAAATGGTGTCAGAAGTGGGATCGAGCATAAATTAGACTTATAATAATAATACAAGTGAATATAAAATAAATTGTGAAAATGGCTACGATTTATGAGCTGACAGTGACTAATTTAAGAAGACATCTCGAAGACAGAGAATTAGCTTCTACCGGAAAAAAGGCTGAGTTAGTCCAACGACTAAAGAACGCTTTGCTAGAAGAAGGTCTAGATCCAGAGACTTATATATTTGAAGATGCTGTCCTCTCGTCGATTTCGAAAGTTTCTAGCGATATTTCGAAACTAGAGAACAAAGTTTCTGGTGACATCGCATCATTGGAGAACAAAGTTTCTGACGATATTTCGAAAGTTTCGTCTGATGTAGCCAAAGTTTCTGATGATGTAGCCAAAGTTTCTGATGATGTAGCCAAAGTTTCTGGCGACATCGTGTCATTAGAAAACAAAGTTTCTAACGAGATTTCGTCTCTGGAAAGTAAAGTTTCTGCCAACATTTCTAAAGTAACTTCTGAGATGTCTGCCCTGGACGAAAGAATGTCTTCGTTAAAAAATCAAGTTGCTGCCGATATGTTGGCCTTCGAAGAGAAGATGAAAGAGATGGAAAAGAAGCTGGAGGAAACAGGGACGGCAGAGAGAGGAAACAATCCAATTACAGTAGAGACAAAAGAAGACGAGACGAAATGTAAGTTGGAAATACGGCCGATATTTGAAGGAAGTGGAAGTTCTGTCCATGTGAAAGTCCCAACTTTCGACGGAAAATCATCATGGAACAACTACATGAAACAGTTCGAATCAGCCGCAAGAGCAAATGGATGGTCTGAAAAAGAAAAGGCTGTAAACCTGACTATCGCTCTTCGAGGAGATGCCTTAGATGTGCTTCAGACCATAGCCGTAGAGGAGACCGATGATTTCGAACAACTGAAGAAGAGGTTAAATATGCGATATGGCCACGAACATTTGGAGCATGTATATCAGTCGCAGCTCAAAAATCGTAGACAGAAGAAAGATGAGGCTCTTCAAGAATATGAGGTAGATATTGCCAGATTGGTACGATATGCTTATCCAACAGCTCCCGAAGACATGATGGAAAAATTGGCCGTTCAAACGTTTATTGATGGTCTTCGTGATCATGAAATGCAGAGAACACTACGATTAGCTCGTCACAAGACGCTGGTTGATGTCTTATCCGCCGCCCTCGAATACGAGTCAGCTACGCAGGCCTCTGGCGGGTACAGTAAAGTTAGGACTGTAAAAGAGGAAGGAGATGAAGATAAACTTGACCAGCTCGTTAATATGATGAAAATTATTACATGCAAGAAAACGAAGACCATAAAATCAAGAAACTCACCATCAGGAAAACCAGAACGAGTTGGCTTTAGGGGAGCAGCTTCGACCCGGAACTTTTCCAAAGACCCTCTTATACTAATAGCTTCTTTGAAATGTCGTGAAGATAGTGTATATGTAGATGGAGAAACAAATGGTAAAAGACATACGTTGTTGGTGGATACCGGAGCGACCAGAACCATTATACGTCCAACAGTTATAAACAGCCGAAAGAAACTGTTACCAACGAGGTTGCGACTTCGGACCGCTACAGGTGAAAATGCCAACATTCATGGAGAAATCCAGGTACAATTGGGAATTGGAGCAGAAAAGTTTGTCCATACTGTTATAGTTGCTGACATCGAAGAGGATGTTATATTAGGAATGGACGTAATGAATATGCATGGATTCCAATTGGATTTTAAGAATAAGGTAATCAAAGTTGGCAACGAGGAGGTATTTCTCCATCCACATAATGACAACACTGTGCAAGCAGCTATTAAAGAAGATACAGTCGTGCCTGCGAGAAGCGAAACGATCATAGTAGCGCGGCTACAGGGAATTGTGGACGAAGGGAGACCTGTTATGATGGAGCCTTGGAACCACGACGATGAGGTTGGCCGTGGAATCATAATTGGAAAGGAATTGGTGACTTCGGCTAAAGAAATTCCTGTGAGACTTATCAATGTCAACGACTACCCAGTGACCATCAAGAAAGAGACAAAGGTAGGAACTTGTGTACCTGTGACATCCATAATCCGTCAGGCGACAACATCTGATAATTCCAACGACAAATTCGACCAAATGGTTGCAGTTGCAGGACAGTCTCTAAATCAAATGGAGAAAAGGAAATTAAGGGAATTTCTTCGGCAGTATCGTGATATTTTCGTACCGAAAGGAGGAAAGACGGGAAGAACTACCGTTGTTAAGCATAAAATTGATACTGGTAATGCTAAGCCAATTCGTCAAACAGCTCGACGATTACCACAGGCGAAGAGAGCGGAAGCTGAAACGATTGTTCAGGAAATGAAGAAAGACGGGGTGATAGAACCTTCTACGAGTCCATGGGTCTCTCCGGTGGTCCTGGTTAAGAAGAAAGACGGAACGACGAGGTTCTGTGTGGATTACCGTTTGCTGAACAACGTTACCAAGAAAGATAGTTATCCTCTGCCTCGGATCGATGACACATTGGACACATTGGCTGGAAGTAAATTGTTTTCTACTTTAGATTTAAAGTCTGGATACTGGCAGGTAGAAATGGACCCAGTCGATAAAGAAAAGACAGCCTTCACCACAGGATCTGGATTGTGGCAATTCAACGTTATGCCATTTGGACTTTGTAATGCTCCTGCGACATTTGAGAGGCTTATGGAAAATGTGTTGAGAGGGTTATCTTGGAAAACCTGGTTTATTTAGATGACATAATCGTCTTGGGGGAGACATTCGAAGATCATTTGAGGAATTTAGAAAACGTTTTTAATCGACTTAAAGCTGCCCAATTGATGCTAAACCCCAAGAAGTGCCAGCTATTTCAAGGTAAAGTCAATTATCTGGGTCATATAGTCAGTAAAGAAGGAGTGGCCGTGGATAAGGGAAAAATCGATTCCATTAAGGAATGGCCAAAACCAACTGACAAACATCAAGTGAGAAGTTTTCTTGGACTATGTACTTACTACCGGAGGTTTATTAAGAAGTTTGCAGATATCGCTAAGCCATTAACGCGACTTACAGAGGAAGCAAGAGAATACCGCTGGGATATAGACTGCCAAAATGCCTTTGAGACCTTGAAAAAGCATTTAATAACAGCACCAATTTTAGGGTATCCACTGCCAGAAGGAGAGTTCATCTTAGATACAGATGCAAGTAATGTGGGAATTGGAGGAGTGCTGTCTCAGATTCAAGGAGGACAGGAACGAGTCCTCGGATATTTTAGTAAAGTTCTTTCAAAACCTGAGCGGAATTATTGCGTCACGAGAAGAGAACTTCTGGCAGTAGTGAAATCAGTAGAGCACTTCTATCAATACCTCTATGGAAGAAAGTTTCTAATCCGAACCGACCATGCCGCCCTTAAGTGGTTGATGCAGTTTAAGAATCCAGAGGGTCAGATAGCCAGGTGGATCGAACGACTCCAAGAATACGATTTTAAGATTGAGCACCGGGCCGGAGTTAGCCACAGAAACGCTGATTCTCTTTCCAGAAGGCCATGCTCAGCAGAGTGTTCCCACTGCAACAAAACGGAATCCAAGGAAGCAGCAGTGCTAAGAACGACGATTGTCAACGACGACTGGACGCCTACTAAGATCAGGGAAGAACAAGAGAGAGATCCAGTTATACAGAAAATCCGAAAATGGAAAGAGGAAAACCGTCGACCACCTTGGCAGGAAATATCAAACCTATGCTCAGTAGTTAAGACGTATTGGGCCCAGTGGGACTCATTTATCATCGAAGATGGCTTGCTTAAACGAGTCCTGGAAAATGATGACGGTTCAGAGAAGAGAAGACAGTTGGTGATCCCAAAGAGCAGAATAGCCGAAGTACTTCGTCAGTTACACGACAGTCCATCGGGAGGGCATTTTGGTGTAAGGAAAACCCTTCAGCGAATTCGGGAACGGTTTTATTGGATGAACAGTTCCGACGATGTAAAAGACTGGTGTAAGAAATGTACTATTTGTGCCACGAGTAACGGGCCTTACCGAAAAAGGAGAGCTCCTATGAGACAATATAATGTTGGAAGCCCGTTTGAAAGAATAGCTTTGGACATCGCTGGGCCATTTCCAGAAAGTGAAAATGGAGGCAAGTACATGCTGGTAGTAATGGATTACTTCAGTAAGTGGGTCGAGATTTACGCACTTCCAGACCAGAAGGCCGCCACCGTTGCAGATAAGTTGATCCAAGAATATATCAGCCGATTTGGAGTGCCTTTGGAGATCCATAGTGACCAAGGCAGGAACTTCGAAAGCGATCTATTCCAAGGAATATGTGATAGACTAGGCATGAAGAAAACAAGAACTACAGCATATCATCCGCAATCTGATGGTATGGTAGAACGGATGAATAGGACAGTTGGCAAATATTTGACAAAGATGGTGTCCGATCATCAGCGAGACTGGGACCAATACCTTCCGTTCTTCACAATGGCCTACAGATCTGCTGTTAACGAATCAACAGGCCAGACACCAGCGAAAGTCCTATTCGGACGCGAAATGCGACTACCTTGTGATCTAGAGTTTGGGTGTCGACCTGGAGAAGATGTAGCAGGTGAAGATTATGTGATCGAATTACGAAGAAGAATGGACGATGTACATGAGTTGGTCCGTTCCCACCTTCAGATCGCTAGCGACCGAATGAAGAAACGGTACGATACACAAGCCGAAAAGGGTTGCTTTAAGAAGAACGACAAAGTATGGCTGTATAATCCCAAGAAGCGAAAAGGTTGTTCTCCCAAATTGCAGCAGTTTTGGGAAGGTCCATACCTCATTATGGAGAAGATCAACGATGTCATCTACCGAATAAGCAAGATTCCGAAGGGAAAGCCGATGATAGTACACCATAACCGGCTGGCGTCTTTCGAAGGTGACCACGACGTAGATGAAGAAGTGGAAGTAAACCAAGTCCACGATGTGTCTGACCTCACGTTTGAGGAATTCATGGGTGCCTATGGAGGTACCGGTAAAGCGAGACATGGTGTTACCACTGAAGAAA